>NW_022474695.1:0-276680 GCF_009176365.1 Aspergillus alliaceus
TTTTTTTCTTTACATACATACATACTTACATACAAACCCTCCCCCCTCTTGCTCCCACTTATCTGGTTCGCACTATTCAATGCCAACCATATCTTCCATTCCCCTCGACCAAGGATCTCCTCCCTCTTCACATCTTCGTCATTCTCACCACCGTCTTCCTACCCAATCTTCTCTCTCTACTGTACCTGTGCCGGTCTCTACCTCCCCGGACGACTTCTCTTCTTCTACTCCCTCTTGTCCTCTCAACTCCGCTACCCCCGCGGCTGTCGCACCCCCCACGACCAGAACTGCTACCTTCACGAGCACTACCAGTTTCACTGGCTCCGTAATTGGTTCGATCTCGCGACGCAATCGCCGTTCTTTCGCTGCTCTAGCTCGTGAGAAGACTTCGAACGCTCTTGCCAACCTTTCGGCCATTGGAGGTACTGCAAACGCTACCCTACGCTCTTCAGCCTCGTCCGGAAGCTTGTCGAAGCATTCGCGCAAGCCTTCCCAAGTCAGCGTCAGTGAAGCTTCAGGAGTTTCGCCGTTGACTCCGCCATTATCCGACAGCAGTACTAGCAGCGAGCAATTGAGCAACGCGCCTATTGAGTCCTCCGCCAACCCGTTTTCCCCGGCTGTGGCCGAACAAGTCGAAAGGCGCCGCCAGACCCTTCAACACGTTCCATCTTTGGTAGGACAACAGACGCAAGCTATAATCCCGTCAAAAATGCATCAAACATCGTCGAGGCTATTGCGTATGACCGAAGATGATCGTCCTTTTACAAAGGTAGGGTCCCTCAAAATACGGCGTTGTTTTTTTTTTGCCGAATAGGCCAAAGCGCCTGAATATGGAGTATTATCAACGGTACTGACTTTGCAGGATTTTATGGATTTGTTCTCCACCCTGATGGTCAGCCTAAAGCTAGATTCGCATCGCGTACGATTTACGAGATATGACCACTCGTTCACATCTGAAGAAGCAATCAACAATCTTGGGTCCCTTAAGTTTTCCCAGTCGAACCGCATGCCAGACCCTAAGGATCCGTCTCGGATCGTTACGACCACAACGACAACTACTTTCTCCATGGCTAAGGAAATGGCTCGCTCAGTATGTCAACGGTTTGTTGACGCTCGGTTCATCGAATCTGTTGACGGCAAAGCTTCCCAATTTTTCCCGCTGAAGGGTGCTTTATATCAACTTACTCCCAAAGGAATCAATATTTTGCAAAGGTTTTGTCAGAGAAATGGGATTACTGCACGCCATGTGATCGATGTGTTGGAATCTCCTCGCAATACAATGCAGCTTGTCAATCTGGAGCGCGATTCTGAAACCGATAAGTTATCGCATGACCGAGCCACTATCGAAGTTATATTTCGCCGGTTTGCTGGCCAGGATGGGCCGAATGTCAAAAGCAGTATTTCCACCTCGGACTCGGATTCGCTGAGCGATTATTCGAATGGTCTAGTTGGGGTTAAGATGGCCAAGGAGCGTAAAATCAACGAAAAGATTGTTGCCAACACATTTACTGGAAAGGTCGCGGTGGATTGGTTGATGGATTGTTCGACTACTATTGAACGCCGGGAAACTGTTCTCATTGCCGAACTGTTTGTCAAATATGGATTGATCACAATGTTACAGGAAGATAAGATGATACCTCTGCCGGACAACTCGATAGTTGGATTCCAGCCATCCAAGAACGCAATCTATGGAATCACGGAACGAGGCCAACGGGTTTGTGGATGGATAGCACGGGACAAGTCTCGTGACACTACGGCCTACGATAGCCGCGGTATTCCAAAGGATTCGAACAATGCCCGATTGAATCACATTCTCCATGATCCTGCTCTGCGACTTCTCTTCCGTGAATTCCTCCGCTATTCTCTGTGTGAAGAGAACTTGTCCTTCTACCTGGATGTGTCAGAGTTTACTGCAACTTATCACAAGGCGGAGAAGGTGGGCACGTTCAAGAAGCCTGATTCTGTTCGTGAGACTCTGGCTGCAGCATATGGTAAGCTTTCGTTTTTCATCTCATTTTCAGTGCAACCATTACTGACGTTTCCCAAGGTCTTTATAATGCCTTCTTGGCCCCCGGATCTCCTTGTGAGCTTAACATTGACCACGCATTGCGCAACAGTTTGGCCAGTCGCATGACCAAGGCTGTAGGCGATGACGAATCAATGTTCAAGAGTCTTCAGGAAGTCGTGCACTTATTCGAGATGGCGCAGACTTCTGTTTTCAAACTGATGTCAAGTGTGAGTTACCTCCCGACACCTGGAAAGTTCTGCGTTTTGATCTCTAACCTATCATAGGATTCTGTCCCGAAGTTTTTGCGCGACCCTAAGTACGCTCATGTTCTCCAGGAGCACGACGTAGACTTGATCGGGGTTACGAGGTCTTATTCGCCTACCCCAGCTCAAGTTCCGGAACGCTCGATGAGTCGCTCGGCTCGGTCATGACATCAGACTTAAACCGTGTACCTGCGGTTGATTTACAATCATGATTTTGAGCCGAAAATACTTTTCCCTGTGGTGGTACAGAACGCAGGGGAAGGGCCGAACCTGGCGTTCCACAGCCGAAGAGTTCGATCGTACGTATGACTCCGGTTCACGACACTCCGACAACATCAAAACTCAGAACGTCGCCGCGGCAGTTTCTTCGCTCGTCCATTACGCCGACACAAACACTTATCTGGTTACTGCCTTTATCCTCTATTCACCAGAACCCGATACACAACTTCGAGCCGTTCTACGTTGGCATGATTTTCTTTTGTAATCAAAGTTATCACGACCCATGAAAGATGTTACGATCTCGATGGATCATGTGATAGAGATGACCCGCGTTGATGGTCTTCCCCATATTTATATCTACTCGATTTTCCATGTTCTTTTCTTTTGACTCGTGATTCCATGTGTGGAGATATCGGTGGAGGCTGAAACACGAAAGTTTACCAGCATTAGAGAGGCGTTTCTTTATGTTTTTCTTCTACCCTGTTTGTTTGGTTTTTGGCATACACGCGTGGCCTTAGAGATCTGTTACCTTTTTCTCTTCTTTTTCTTACACTCCTACTATATTGTCTAGTATCTCTCTTTCTTTCCTCCCTCGACGTGCATAATGCTTGTTCAAGAGTTGATGTATATGCTGTCATACCTTCGGCATTCAGCATTGTTCTGCGTATTGATTGCATTTTCAAGGATTCAGCGAATATGGCTTCTCATTTGTCATTCCTACACTTTATGTCAGAGTTATATGGCTCATCACTCAAGTTATGCAGAGAAAGGAAAAAAAGAATCAAATAAAAAAACTAATAAACAGATAAACAATACATGCCAATACTCTAATGATTTCACTTATATCACGTGAAGTGTAGTTTTTGTACACATGGTGGCCCTAAAAACCACATGGCGACCACGTGCTAAACAAAGCCACCTATGAATGTAGAAAAGCGCCAACCAAATAAGAATACAAGTGGTATCAAGTTAAGATTTATTAGCGGGACAAGATCATCCGCGCATGGTATTTAGTATCATGATGGTAAATAACAAAGCTTTAGTAGAAACTCCTGGCACGCCTCCATTCATCCACAAGTTCGAACGTAATATAAAAAAGAAAAGTTTGGGAGTGACCACACAACTAGCTCATCGATCGTTTTACCAAAAAGGAGACAGGCCCAGTAACAAAATAGGATTCTATGGAAACAGGACGGACCAACTGAAAGATTTGACGTAGAAAGAAAGGGTGCTTCGACCCATCAAAGGGTTGAGAGGAAGGCATGACCGTGATACCGTTTCTGGTGCCCTTGTGAAGTACTCCGTATCCTAATAGTGGCGACCGATAATATCGAGAGTTTACGGCATGTAATTGGGTCAATCCAGCCTTGAGCGAGCCATCGGAGATGAAATTGGGATGAAGGCGATGGAAACGCAAAGACGTGTGAACGCGGCGGGAATTTGTTCATGAAGTGAACATTGGGTTGAGAAAAGGAGATTATTTGGATCCCCAGCCTCTTAGCTTCATACCCTCTTCGATCGCAGTCCAAATGCCCTCAACTACCTCCCGATCTCGCCACCGGCCTGCGCCATGGACGCCGCCTTTTTCATCCCATCGCTCGACGGAAAAGCTTTGGACTCCACGGCCCCATCCGCGGACTTCGCGCGGAACCTCTTCGCCACGCCAGCCGACGTGGATGCCGGAAGCATGCTTAAATAGTTCTGGAGGAGAGGACCACTTGTAGGACTTGAACTGCCAGGTTTGGCCGGTGGTGAAGACAGCAACGAGTCTGTTCCAGTAGTCTGGTCTGAAATTGGCTGTGCTGTCGACAAGGATGAACCGGGTTGGTTTTCTGGTTGTACCCTGAGAGCCGATAGCTCGGGATGTTGGATTGGATGAATCAGAAAGTATGCGCAACGGGCGGTTGATGTACAAAATGTTGGAACTGGGCATGGAGAGGGTGGGGTGGTCGGGAGGCACAAAGACACCGTCTTGAAGGAACGACCGTACATTTGACATGCGGATGAGAGACGATGCTGATGGTGAAAGTAGAATGATCGGATCCTGCGTTTTGGAGCTGCCTTTACGGGGCTGGGGAAGACCGGCAGATGGCGCCGGTACTATAGACTGCGGCTTGCTTCCAGGCTTTGCGCCCGGGGGGTATTGGCCTGTTCGTGAGCGGTTACGACCAAGGAACGCTTCCGCTGTTTTGCGAACATGAGAGAAGTCCTGTACGAAAATGCCATTAGTGACTGGTTGGGTGACTAGAGTTACGGAGGCACCCCTGCATGCCCAGGCTCAACTTACCGTTGGTTTGATTCCCCGTAAAACGCTATTCCGATCACCCGTCTTGCGCTCGCCGTTGTAGATTTCCTGTAACCTGGGATCAACGACCTTCGTAGCCTTTCCTTGCTGAGCCCCGCCAGCGGGCACGGCGGCACCAGGTGCACCGCTTGGAATTGCGGAAACACCTCCAGCAGCACCAGAAGCAATGTTGGCTGAGGCTTGAGCTTGATCTGCCGCGGAGGCGGCAGCAGCAGCAGCACCCTCTAAGGGTTTAATATATTCGCTTTCATCCGAGGCGCCTTCGAGCCAGGTGATGAGGTCTAAGCGCTCGACGAAAACCAGGTTTTGCACTTTCTCTTCCTCTTCTCCTTCCTTACGCTCCTTCTGCTTTAGCGATTCATTCAATTCCTGCGCGGAGGCGATGTAGTCAGGAATCGCGACATCTTTCTTCTGCCAAGCGAAGAAGATACTCCGCAGGTCGACAGCGGAGTCGGAAGCGGTCGAGAAGAAACGTGTCGATGTATTCAGCGGGATAGTCTGTGGCGAGGGATTCTGAAAGAAAAGGTATGTGGCTCTAGCTAAGTCGTCGGTGGCATTCTGGTCTGAGGGGTCGGAGGAGGTCGTCGGCGTGGGAAGACTACCCGCGGCAATGGCGCGGCGAAGAGCAAGAAGGGGATCTTGGAGGGTTGGATCGCTTGCCATGATGATGGCTGATTTAACAGGCACACGACTACTACCACCACTCCAAGCGATCCTTTTATGAGAGGGAGTCGAGCCTGAATGAGGAAAAAGGTGTTTGTTGAGCTTGCCGAAGTTCGGGAGTGGTGATGGACCACCAGTCCGCAAGAAATGGAGAGTGCACGTGACTCACTTGTATGTTTCACTCATCTAACAGACACTCAGGTAACGCCATATCCAACTCCACGCCCCAAGAATGGCAGTAATGCCAGTGAACAAGATCAACGCCCCATATTCCGTGCTATACCCAGTGCCACTCCCGCCAAGTGATCCTTTCTCCATTAAAGCAGTACTCAACGGTCCACTAATTACATTCCCCACGCCTCTGCCCCCTGCCAATAATCCAAACACCAACCCAGTCTCTAAGGTTGGCATCTCCTGCTTGATCTGTGTCAATACACCCGACCAAGTGGAACTGAACCCACCAGCAAAGAAACCGTATGTTATGGAGAAAGTGGTGAGAAGGCCAATCGCAGCTTCTGGATAAGATAACGAGGCCGACGTTGAAAGCCCCCAGAACAGTAAGACTGAGAGCGCCGAACCTACGGATGAGAGAAGTATGATGTTGGTAACGGCAAAGCGATCACAAAGTGCGCCCAAAACAATTCCACCCACCACGGAAGTCGCATTGAAGAGAGCCACTAAAAGCGTGCCTGTAGTGTTGGATAAACCCGCCACGGTGGTCGAGTAGGATGGCAAATAGGTCGTAGGCAAAAAGTAGCCAAAGCTCTGGATAACATTCCCTAGTTGTAGCATCCAGAAAGTGACTAGCTTTAAGAATGTTAAATCTAAACGTTGAGCGGAAGTCGAGGGCGAGGGCGGGGTCCGAGGCTTTACAAATGGCAAAGCTGCCAGAGTGGAGAGGAGCTGGGAACAGTCAGCTATACCGGTGCAGATAATGCTATCTAGTAGGACGAGTATATTTAAATTTCACTCGAGGTGGGTGTTGACAAGTCTTGTGAGAGAGCACTGACCGTAGTGATCGTCCAAGCTCTCAAGGTAGTACTGGCTCCGAACCGTTCAAGACAGGCGCTGGCCACAAAGGGAAGCACCACACCGCAGATGCTTTTGGCAGCCCACATAATCCCATACGCAAGACCTTTACGACGAACAAACCATTGATCAAGGTAGAGGGTTGTCGGGCTGAAGACCAGACCATTTCCAACGGCACATAGAACACCCTGAGTGACAATCAAGTGCCAGACTTTTACCGAAAAAGAGGAAAGCAGAGACCCAGAGACACTGAGTATGAGACCAACAGAAGCACAATACTTCTGTAAGTAGGGATAACGAGTGAGAAGCGTAAAAGTCACCGGGGAGAGAAGATAGAGGATTCCCTGGACAGCGGAATTCATTGTCAGTGTACATTCTCACCACGCTAAACCCATATTTGAATCGGGAGATGTTACAGTAGAAGTTGTTCCCACTACTGCTAAATCCCCTTTACTTCCTTGAAGGACATTGTGGGAGGTATAGTACTCCTGAAAGATCCCATAGACAAGGGAAAAACCTAGTGGGTGGGTGTCAACCTGCGAGTCAGAATCTTCTCAGCGGGGGAAGTGGCTGTACCCCAGACTGGCAACTGTATTAGACAGCATGAGGCTAGTATCAACCAAGCGTCTCTTCCTCCATCTGTTGGGGGTAAGGATGGCCGTTCAAGTTCAAAGCTGGAGACATGATGACTGCCTTCCCGTGGAGGACGTACTCGAGGAGTTGGTCGCGACTCCATTTGGTTCAAGTGACTGTTGTTGATAAAGGAAGCAGTAGTAGGATTTCAATGACCGAGTATTTATACAGAATGCGACTTGGACTTACCCCGCAAAGGATCCTTTCCCCACTCCTTCGAGTATCAACTCCTGATATGGCTTTCTACAGGCAATCCATACAGGAGAAGTGAAGATCAAAACGTGGTATTGTTTAATTTTTTTTCTGGCTCGTCATTTGATCGGCTCGGTTCCATTAAGACCGCGCATCCCTGACAACAAAACAGGGCGTGCTATAATAAATAATACGAGAGAAAATAGGTATAAAAACACAGTGAACACAGTGAACACAGCTAATACAGACAATCGTGAAGCAGATGCTGCACATAAGTGACCAGTGGTCGTCGACCTTGAAACCATACATACCCTTTGCCTATTCATATCCCAGAGTATTTCCCATGTACTCCAACCTTTCCATCCACACGCCTGATACGCCTTCACAATTCACGAAAGAAAAAAGATAACTCCAAAAGGAAACACATCCACGGCTAAACGCCAAATCCCATCTTTTACAAACTCAAGTAACATATAAGAATAACACGCTGCCCACAGTGCATAACGCCACCACCCTTATGTGGCAGTTTGGATGAGGGGGTAAGCGGACAGTTCAAGTAAGCGATGATAGTTGGGAAGCCTGAGTTGACCCAGGGACATCTTTCATTGGACCATCTGAGGTCTTGATACTCCCGCCTTCTCCCTCGATCTTGTCTTGTGCAGCATGGTGGTCACCAGCCGCAGGCAACTCGCGACTCACATGGGGTTGTTCTGTGGGAGACTTCGGCGGGGGCATCGAAGTAGTCTGAGCCGGAGGTTTTTCGGATGTGGGAGTAGTGAGGGTTCCTCTCCGTATGAGATAATCTCCTAAGCTAAGCTTCTTCTTCACCGGACTAGGTGCAGTCAAGCTAGACCCTGGGACGGTCGCGTCGGAGGTAGATGGGGATGAATTTACAGCCGGAGCGGCCGATCCCGGACTGTTGGAAGGAGGCAGTGGAACACGAAGGTCGACACGATAATTGTTTACTTTGCTGCCCGGTATTCGAGTGTTATGAGCAGCCGTGGATGGCCACGGTGGCGGTAGTGATGGTTTGATAGAGCCTCGCCCTGACAGCGGCGAGGACTCTTGTTGCCAACCAGGTGATGTACCCATTGGAGAAACCGACTCTTTCATTTCCACGTCATCCCGGTCACACGAGACGCTCGGTGTTGTTACTGTGGGTGGTCCTGCGCGCGGACTTGACGCGGGAGAAATTAGGTGTGCGACAAAGTTCGACTGCGAACAAGGCGACACAGGAAGCTGCTGACTGATTTGTTCTAGTCGAATACGGTCCGCATAACATCGCTTCAGCAGCCGCTGGGTGAATGGGACAAAATTGGGTCGACGAGATGGTGGATTAGACGAGGGGCTATCACTAATATCAGGTTCCGTCTGAGTCGCTGAATCCACATACCGCTGACGCCCGAGTTGAGACCGCAGCGAGGGACTCCCAGAATCTGATACTTTCCGTGGAGAACCATGACGTACCCCAGGTAAAGATGCCGGGGAGGTAGCCGATGAAGGCGAGTGTGACTGGCGATCACGGCCGCTTAGGTGTGTGAAATAGCCGGCTTGCGCTGAACTACTTCCGATCACTGGTGTCGTTTGTGTGGACTGTCCGCTGGCTCGCTTCTTTCTTCGGTGGGAAGCTTGCTGATCATGTTCCAATTGCTGGAATTTCTTTTCTACTGCGGCAATCTTCCGTTTATCTCGGGCCGAGAGCTCGGATTCTCCATATACGGGTCCTTCAGTAGGGGTTTGTAATGTAGGTGTCAGATCGCGGCTACGGGTCTGACCTCGGGTAGAACCCGATGTAGAACGGGTGTCCGCTTGATCGTCCTCTTCCAGGTTTTTGGTGGCCTCACTGCCAGCACGGCTGTTGGATGCTGGTGGGGAGATGTTCGATTTGCTCTTGGTTTTCTTCCGCTTCAAACTCACTTGCTTGGAACTGGCATCAGATGCTTTTGGATGTCTACGGCGATCCACATTAGCCAGCAGACAGTTCGGTGGCGGGACGCAAGCACAGCCGCCAAAGTGGGATAGTACATTGCTGATGCACATGGCCGCTACATCCTGTGCGTTGTCACCAAACTCCTGCTTGACGATACCATTGGTCGAGTCGAATAGTTGAGGGTCTAGGTACCACATAGCGGTGATCTCTGAATCCGCCGCTATGTCTTCTTTAGCAACAAAGCAGAAATGATACTCCACTTCATTCGTGATGAAAGTTCTGATGGTGACGTTAGGACGGCAGGACCGTCGTACATAGCGGAGTATGTTCCCCTCATGGCGACTATCGATGTAGAGCGGCAGTTGAGGGTGGAAGAAAACGAAAGGCTCTGGATGTCGAAGTTCCTGCCACCGATTACTGATATCATTGGAGTATTCTCGAAGGGGCCCAATTTTGCCAGTGATCTCTCCTACGATTGCGTCCTTTCCGACTGGATCCCGTGTCTTAAGAATCTTCCAGGATGGGTGAATTCCATCAACATCGATGCTAGTATCTGTGATGGTCTCAGTTGTAAGAGAGGGCCAGTGGCCCCGATCAAGTGCTGCGCCCGACCAGGTGAAAACATCCTGCGCAGAACGTCCGTTTGAGGCGCGGGCAAGTGCGCCTGGTTCGTTGACCCACGTTGCCAAATGCCCGGCAAGTTGAAGATTGACAAAAAGGTTACTATCGGTATTGACATGATGGCTGTCGTGGTCATATAGATGCAGAAATTCGTTCGAATACAGAGGTATAAAAGGGCCCGATGGCTTTGTGGGGCTCAACGATGTTGCAGTGCGTTTACGCGAATCTGGAGGAAGAGACGGCATACCTGACAAGGAGCTGATGGACCCAGAAGCTCGATGGTTTGTTTTGGCCTTCTTTGCTGGGGGCTGGTCACGAGCGTTTGACTCTGATCGATTGTGAATTCCGTTTACTTGTTCACCATCTCGAGTCTTCTTCTTCTGACCCTTTGTGCCTGAACGTTTTGCTTTCCGGTCACCGCCATCGCTCTGTTCCCTGAGACGTCTCTGCCGCTCGGTGGCACGTCTACCATCCAAAGGTCGGGGTTCACAATCGACGCAATTGTGGACCTCTGGTACGTCCCGACCATGATAGTAGCACTCAATATGTTGCCACGTCTCACACCCTTCGCAGAAGACCGTGTTCCCATCGTCATCTTCGAATGCACAGATGCATTTGATGGTATACGGCTCCTCTTCGGGGACGGCGGAGTCGGAAACGGCGCCGTTGACGGCAGGCGAGTTCAAAGGGACGGTGACCGGGTAAGGCTCCGTGGCTGGATGCGTGATGACGACAGGGGAGGTATCTGTCATAATCTGACAGGATACCTCCTCTCAGGGTGAACGATGAGCGCGCAGTTGGTTTCAGTTGGAAGGAAGGTTTGCGGATAATCCGTCAAAGGAAAGCACGCATGTCACTTGTTTCCAATCGACGATCGCCTCCTTATACAGCTCGTTATATTAGGCGGTGATACGTCCGAGACACTAAAGATCCACGCACGAAATGGCCACTCTAAAAGAACAAGACTAAGGAACGTTGCAGTACAAGTTGATGGGAGATAATTCAGGCGAGTCCAGGTACAGAAGTGGGTATCTAGACTGGCACAGTCGGTTGGTGGCTGACAAAACACGTCGTTCGTTGAAGAAAAATCGAATCAAGAGAAGTAAAAGGGGTGAACGATGATCGAAGTCTTAGCAAAATCGTCTGCCTCGGTGGCGCGTGCGACCGTGAGCAAGAAGAAAGGTATCGAGAATCGGAAACCGATGGACGTAAAGAGGCGGACGGGCCACGAATCGCATGGAGAAAGACCGATGGCGACGGTGAGGCGAGGTGAGACGAAAAAGCTGTAAGGTTGAAACGAGGAGATTCCACCCTAAGAAGGATAAAGTCAAGGGAGACGAGAAGGGAAAAGAAGTAAGCGAGAGATGAGAACGTAGAAACAGTAGAAGAAGTAAGGAAGATGAAAGTGTAGGATAGACAAGGGAAAGACCAATGAAGGAGAGCAGAGGTTGAGAACAAGAGGGAGGACGAGAGGAGGGAAGAAGAGAGGGAGGGAGTCGTGAGAGAGGCTAAAGCCACGGATGGGCCATTCAAGCGGCGCGTCCCAAGACCCAGAGTAAAAGAGGAAAAGCGTGGAATTTTTTTTCCCACCCACTCTCGCTCGGCAGGAAAGCAACTGTTGATCTTAGGGAATTAAATTTTTCTTTATATTCTTGCTTTGGGAGGGATCCATAGATAGAAGAAGAGCATAAAAAAAAAAAAAAAAAAAAAAAAGAGAGGGGGGTTTAGTGGGAAGTTGGGAAAACGATCGGATGAGCGCGAGAGAATCTGTCCGTTCGGGGAACGAATTGCGAGCCAGATCGTAAGGGAGGGGGGAGAGCGATGGAAAGGTCCAGGAGAACAAAAGGAAAGGTGGCTTTCGAGGTCGGCCGGAAACGAAGCCACGCCAATCTTTGGGTCGAGGGCAGAGAACCCAGACCTTGGACGGCCTGAGAAGTCAGGCTAGGTTGACCAACAGTGCTGCCTGGGGATTGAAGGGTGCAATCCCCACCTATCTGTTTTCGGCAGGGAGTTGCTGTTAGTCCCAAAAGGGAAAGGTAACTGCCAAGACCCATTTCGGGCATAGTTGGGGGAACGCAGAGTGACAAGTATGAAGATCATCAACACAGCAAGGTCGATATGTTGGGTCCGTAGCGACGATAGCCCCAGGGTTCTTCAAGTTCGGTAATAGGTAGAGTAAAGCAGACACAAGGAGGAAAAGACAAAGTCATTGCTTCGCCTTTACACGAAGACATTAGGCAAAATCTTTGCCCGCCTGTGGGTTAAAAAAGAACATTGTAAGTTTTGCTTGCCAGGAAGGGTAACGTCAAGATAGAAAGAACCAGAGCTCTCGGAGAAAGTGGACAACGAAAGGTTAGTTGCAAGGACACAGTTAGCTCAAGAGCAAAAGTCAAGTATGAGCAAGACATGAGAGGAGCTCGCCCGTTCAAGGCTGTAGAAGGCCAGATCAACACTTGCGGCAAATTTAGTGGGTAGTCCCAATCTTATAGCAAAGCCACAGGCACACAGGGGGCGCGGCGACTATAGTCCTGCGAGTTAGAGCGGTAGAAAAAAGATAGAGAAAAAAAAAAGGGGGGGGGGAGCGAAAGAAGAGCAGAGAAAAAATAATATCATATGAAAAAGGGCAAGACCAAGGGTAGTATTTGTCCAGAATCTGATGCTTGTCACCGCTATGAAGAGGGAGAGCGGAACTGGGTAATGAGATGATGCTAGGGTCCTCGTATAATGAAATACGAGAATAGCCTAAGTATTAACTCTTCAGAAAATAATTTAATAGGAAGAGCAGTTGGAAGAAAGACAGAGGAAGGGTGTTTGGTGGTTGCGATAAGGAAGACAAGAGGAAAAGGGTGGTGGTCATTCTTGTCTGGATGAATGGCGGACCATCAGGAGGTTAGTAGCCGTATGGGACGTTGTGAGAAAGAGGGGGGGAACTGGAGCGAAGGAAAGGTAGTTAAAGTCATCTGGACCATGTGTCAGGATCGCGTAAAGGATAACATGATCTGATCAGGACATTAGACCAAAAGCACATCGAAACCCTGGGATAGAGAAAAAGAGAGAGAGAGGCAGAGGGGAGGACGGAGGCCTAGTTATTAGGTAGAACTAACTACGGGATTTTGTCAAGAAAAAAATGGTTCAACCCGAAGCGGATGAGGATGAAAAGAGCAAAGGGGAAACATTGATCGTAACCCGAACCATGCTGGAAAAGAAAAAAGAAAAAAAAAAATAAATGTTTTCCGTCTAGTGGACGGGAGTAAGAGTGGCCTTTTAGCGCCCTGAATTAATTATGTTAGGAGGGCTGCCAACTTCGTCGGTGGCAAAGCAGAGGCCCGTGAGGTGCCTGGGTGCCTGGGGAGACATTTTCCATCCATCATAACCTCAGGCATACATTGCCTCCCACTATACATCCTTGATTTTTGTTTTAATTAATATCGCTCTGATTTCTCACTATTATAAATATTATTTCCATCATACCATCGCTCTTTATCCGACGCTCCACACAGAGCAAAATAGTATACCATGGGTCGGATCCCGACTAGCCTACGGAAATCGGACAACAATAACAATAGCAATGATGATACATCATTAGGTAGAGCGTTAAGTTAGACCTAAGTTGAATCATAGGGAACTTTTCCAGGACTAAGAGTGAAAACTTTCCAGATGACCGCGGCAACACGATACATTCAAGGTCCTTCTACCACCGCCCCTTACTCTGTCAACTCTGAAGCCCTATAGAGCGCTTTTCAAGTATACCACCATGTTCCTGGTCTCTGTTCTCGAGTTGTAGGTGTCGCCGTGTAATTGTAGACGCTATCAAGTGTCCAAAGTAATGGATAATAAACATAGACAGGGAAATATATGCAGGAATAGAGTTCCTTGCAACTACCCACGACGGCGCTGCTATGGTTAAGGTGTTGGCCAGGGAAAGAAGTGTACAGACTGCAACAGCAAAATATGACCCGTATGGTTGGATACGAGCCTGGTTCGCTGGTGTAAACCCTTGTGCTGCAGTTGTCCGGCGGAACTGAAAGTAGATAACACACGAGAACAGCCATGAAATGTAGCCGGATGTGGTGATAAAATACATTAGCAGATTAAAGACGACTGATGCAGACAGTGCCAAGGATAGATATGCAATCCCCGAGAACAGCGCCGATATGATCACAGAGATATATGGCACACCGTAACTGTTGCGTACCTTGAACAACTCAGGACCATGTCCAGTCTCAGCTAGGGCGCACAAGGTACGAGACGAGATATAAAGAAACGAGCGTCCAGATGCCACAGATGACAAAAATATGAGCGCGGTTGCAATGGTGGGCAGAATAGGAATTCCGGACCTTCTAATGCCCACGATGTATGGAGACAATCCAGCACCGATGCCATGATTTGTCAACAAGGGCTCGTCCGAGGGACTAGCCACAGTAATGGCTAGTGAACTTAGAATATAAAGTGTGAAAAGATGAATGCAATCAATTCGCGTCACGCTCAAAATACTTGGGGCCGACTCAGGATCTAATTGTTCTGCTCGTTGAACAATCAGTTCAGGACCGAAGATGAAGGAAATAGTGCTGTAAAGAATGCACTGCAGCAACCCCAAAAGCCGGCCCAAATGGCCGTCCACAAGATACTCATTCATAGCGCCGGGTTCGTTCCAGTATTGAAAGCCCCGTTCAGAAGACTCAGAGGCGCCCCGAATAGCAAGATAAATCGAAACGATTATCAGCCCGACAGTTGTAATGAGTTTCACAGCCGTAAATGCGGTCTCCGACCTTTTGAACGCCTTTTCTGGTAACATGTTGAAGCCGAATATCACAGCAGTGACAATGCTGATTCGTATTGCAACTCTCGCTCCGGGATCCCACAGGCCAAGGTTGACCATCGCATTGGTGATCTCAAAAGGGACCAACGTGGCTATAGAATACCAGCGTAGGTACCCAAGGGAGAAGCCTAAGTGGGACGAGGCATAATTATAAGTGTGACTGAGTATGGTGCCATGTTTGGAGGGGAAGTGGGCCGCGATCTCTGCGACGGCCGTTGATATGCAGTATATCAATATGGATATGAATATATAGGATCCAAGCAATGAGGCTGGACCACCAGTAGCTAGCGCCTGGCCAGAACCGATAAACAGCCCAGTCCCAAGAGTAGGTCCTATGGACATTGTGCAAAGATAGAAATGGTATTTAACGGGCTGGGTAAGTGAACAATGCGCCGAGCCTGAAAGTATTGACACACCGCAAAATGATCACACCCTTTTTGAGGATACACATAGCTATGGTAATGAGTATGTGTTGCATTCGGATTGAAGGTTGCCACTTCCTTGATGGTACCCTAGATGGCCGTGCGCGTGGTTCTCTCGTCGATTTGACTAACAGGGAAGGAATGAAGGCTGTCACTGGCAGCGGCAATTAAGAACGTGAAAAGAAAAGAGTGAAAAAAAGTCGATTCAACTAATACTTAATAGAGGCCAAAAAAAGGAGACAGAAAAAGGAGAAGAGCAAAACCGCCTACACAGTATTATAAGCCAGACATGTATGGGTATCGCTGTCTAGTAAACACAACAATAGGAAATAGGACAATAAATAGGAACAAATAGAGGGTCTACCATGCGTCTTCAACCAAACTGTAGGAATGCCATAGCAAGCAAGCAAGATAAGTGTCTTGTGGGCTTCATAAACGTGGCATATCTAGAGAATGGAGAAGAAAGTCGCAAGAGAGGTAATTCTGACAATCGAACCTCATGCATAAGTGGTCAATATAAGGTCGTGACGTAGTCATGTCATTATCAACATGCCATATCAGCTTCGGCATATTCCAGCCATTCGCCTGATAGGGATTTCTTCCAGAATCGCACAGTGCCGTCGTCGCCAGAGGAAATAAGACAATCCCCTATGCAGGTTCAGTGAGAACTTGGATAGGTATCGAAAACTCAACATAGGTAATACTAACCAGCGTACGAAAAGCCCACTTGCCAAACGTCTAGATGCTTGCTGTCGATACACGCTACTTCCTTATAAGTATGCTTGAATTGAGTATTCCCTGTTGCTAAGCGGCTGTTGATAGACACCGGAGTGCGACTAGCAAGGGCAGATCCTATTCCGGATTGTGTTGTTGCACGGATTGAAGATGAATGTGAGGAAGGTCGCGAATGCTCACCGTTCGAATTAGTGGCCTCACTATCCGCGGCAGAAGTGTAAACCTCGAAAATTCGGATGATGCCATCCTTACAACCACTAGCAATCAAATCATAACCTCGAACAGAGCCATTGGCCCATGAGATATCTCTGACGAGGCCTACATGGCCCGACAGCTCGATTGCGTGATAGAAGCGTCGATTGGCATCAGTGCGATACACTTTCACACTATCCATAGCAGCCACAACTAGTGAAAGGCTTTTGCGATCCGAAGATGGCAAAACTGAGTGAGTGATGTCGGTAGGGTCGTGGTGGAATTGCACCTTGAAGCTTGTTTCCTCTCCTCTCTGGGGTGCAGTGCAAACGCGAAACTGGTCAAGAGTTTGCCAATCCGCGAGTGTATCTGGACTTACGGGCTCCATAACTAACAGGAACCCATCTCGTGTGATGACAGCGAGCCATGTCTCAAGGTCAATGTTACGGAAGTCAATTGAGACGAACGGATGTCGGTGTGGTGCGGTCATGCGAAAGATGGACCGGAAGCGTCGGCCAGAGTTGGGGGGTTGAGTGACATCTTCTTGCCATATCTTGCATTTCATGTCCTCACCAACACTGCCTATGTGCTGACCGGTGAACGGACCGTTCCAAGTTGCCTGGGGAAGACTGTCAGTATACAGTTATAGATAGTACAGCCTACAGGGTCAAATGGATGATGGAAGATTGTTTTGCTTACGTCACGGATTTCAGCATCATGAGCACGCCAGGTGTCTGTTAATTGCCATTCTCCGTCTTTCTGATCCCATACCTTCATACGATGGTCGGAAGAAGCTGTCACAATGCGATTACCATAGAAATTGAATTTAGTGACAGTTATCAAGTCACGATGACCGGCGTCAAAATCGGCAAATCCAGACGACATCTCGGCCCGGCTCAGTATCACCAATCAGAAATCTAGCATCAGCCACCACACGGAGGCAATACACGCACTTAATTAAGGGCCGACTAGTTGCGTACGTGCCAGAAGAATGACGACGCTTCCATCCATGTATGGGACCAGACAAAAGCTGTGCATGTGAAGCAGCAGCGGGTCGATCATAGGAGCATTACGTAAGCTACGCGACATCCTATCCTTTTCGGGGAAACTTTCGTTGACGATCTTGACAGCTTTCTGACCTACCGCCTCGTATAGGCGGTCAGATCTGTCAGGCAGAATGGTATCCTCTATAGCCTTGAAGCCAGGTTGCTTTCATGGATCTCCTCTATACAAGATCTGGAAGTAATTCTTTCCTGTTGCCTTTCAGGATATCTCTCAATAGTGAGGAAGGCCTAAGGAGATCAGGGAGCAATGCTCAAACTCCGTCATTCATAATGAATTCTAGCTCTCTTTCTCGTCATGAGACATGGCGTCTCTTGATGCTAGTGGGCACCTGTGCTGGCATCCTACTCAACACCTTCCAAGATGGAGGCGCGCCTTTGGTGGCATCGATTGCCTTCAGTGGCATAGTATTTGCAGTTGCATACAGTCTGATCAGATGGCTGGGGCCTGTCTTCATGAAAGCAGGGTTGAAAGGAAGGGATATGGCGAAACCAAAGAGACCTGAAATGTACGTACAATCTTAAATGAAGTTTGCTGTAGAATAACTACGAAGCGCAATTATGAGATTCTTCGAAACTGACGGCCTCCGGTGATAGACCAGAGACAATGGGAGCCGTTTGCGCTGTGGTGTATCTGCTGGCGCTTATCTTCTTTATTCCTTTTGCCTTTTACAAGGATATTGTGGCAGCTACTTCGGGCGGAGGCAATCGAGATGTCGTTCTTGAAGTCCATCACGTTGAAACTGGTCGGATGCTCCACCGATTTCCTCACGGAAGGGTCTGTGAATCTCGTGTCATATTCACTTGCAATCACTTTATTGACGAGAACTGCAGCTTGCGTCCTATCTCTCTGGGCTCCTTTCCCTACAATGTATTGTCATCCTTGGACTAGGTGATGATCTTCTTGATATCCGATGGAGACACAAAGTTCTCATACCGGCTTTTGGCGCTATCCCAATGCTTATAGTTTACTTTGTGGACTTTGGTGTCACACAGGTTGTCGTTCCGGTGCCCTTGCAGCCATACTTGGGCTCATTCGTCGACCTCGGATGGCTTTATTACGTATATATGGCTGCGGTGGCTATTTTCTGTCCCAATTCCATCAACATGTTGGCAGGGATCAACGGCGTTGAGGTTGCCCAGTCTCTCGTGATCGCAACTTTACTCATAGCAAATGATGTGTTGTACCTCGCGCCCATCACGCCATACCCCCATCCCGCCACCGACTCGCATCTCTTCTCCCTTTACTTCCTTCTTCCATTTGTTGGGGTATCATTGGCACTGTTGCTGCACAACTGGTACCCCTCGAAGGTATTCGTTGGGGACACCTACTGCTACTTTGCTGGGATGGTATTCGCCGTCGTTGGTATTCTGGGTCATTTCAGTAAAACGTTGCTGCTGCTTTTTATTCCGCAGATTTTCAATTTTCTGTACTCGACCCCACAACTTTTTAAATTGATCCCTTGTCCTCGACACAGATTGCCCAAGTTCAATGCCGTGACCGGACTCCTTGACGCCTCTGTAACGGAGTGGTCTGTGCCGCCTTCTCCTCTGGTTGCCACTTGCTTGGAGGTTTTGCATCGGCTGCGACTGGTGCGTGTTACCAAGAATGAGCAGGGCCAGATCGTGGAGTCAAGTAACTTGACTATTCTTAATCTATGGCTGGTATGGATGGGGCCAATGAAAGAGAACCAGCTGGCATGGAACATGGTCGCTGTTCAAATCGTTTGTGGAACCCTTGGTTTAGTCGTGCGGCATCGCCTAGCATTGTTAGTATTTCGAGAAGATAACCGGACTTTTGGGCTACAACCATAGCTGAGAAACTTTATTAGACTATATAGAGATAGTAATAGAATTTCTTTCTTACTGTTTCCTTTTTACTTTTCTTCTTTAGCTTAATTTGGGTCTCTACCAATCGGTCATATAATCATGGGCCACTGTTAGCTAACTACGTACCGTCATTTATCTATTAACATGACCGAAACGCCGACGCGCAGAACAAGCTTCCAGTTGATCTTACATATTATTTTCTATTGGCCCGCCACCTGGAAACAATTAAATTTTAACTGGCTTAGTAATCAACTAGGACTATCTAAGGGAATAGGTGAGGCCCTTTATATAGACAAGCCCATACAAAGGTTTTCAAGGGTTGTATAAGTTCCCTTTCACTAACAAGATTTGAAAACGCTAAGACGTCTTGTAAATTACCAAGATATTCAGCATATAGTGAACATTACGTGCCATTTTATGCTCTATTACCATGGCATGAAATTATATCAGAAAGTTATCACTATAACGGAACTACATGCGATGACTCGTGTATCACCCACGTAGTTATTACGACACTTTGCCAATATTAACATCTTCTAGCACTATCCTGCTGGTCTCTTAATTGCATAACAGAGACGCATAACAAAGAGTATCGTGTTCCTTCCTCTTATTTGTGAAATGGAACTTCTTGCTGAACCAGGGAGTTTGGCTATCGAGGCTGAGGAGGAGGACAGTGCCGCTGTTGAGGATGGGCAGATCATCTACCACAAACCGTCTACCCAACTTAAGGCACAGAAACGTGACAACACAACAACGTATCTAGTCAAGCTTGATGGGTTACTATGCAGTCCCTCGGAATCCAAGAACTTGCAGGGCTTCCGGAACCGGCCCTTCTTAAAATGGGGGTAGGGAAACTTGGTGAAGCCCACTTCTACCTTATCAAGGTACTACAAGACTAGCGATACTCTCAACACTTTCCAACTTCACACCAGCCTTTATCCGACTCAATATGGCAAACAAACAACTTTCGAATTATAGCATAGCGCCATGCCTTGATTCTGATGTTGATCATACGCTCCCCCGCCATGGAGTTCATAATACCGATCATCTATTCTCTCTTGCTCAAAACTAGTACCCAGTTTTGTACTTCTTCTATGGAACACTATCCGACCCTGAGTTTCTCGCACAGAACTCTCTCGCCAGGAACTACCAGGTCTACATAAGGCCACCGTCAAAGACGGTAAAGTCACAATGTAGTGGGAAAATATAAAGCTCTAATCGATGGACCATCCTCGGCTGTTGTCAGTGGATGGGCATACGAGGTCAGCTCTGAGGATGAAGAGCAACTCCGGTGCTATGAGACCGATCAGTATGAGATGGTCAGATGCGAGACCCTTATGATGGATAGTGGTGACCTTGTTCAAGTTCTTACTTTTCGATTCATAGACCTTTAATACTGGTAGTTTTGTGGACTTTATTTTCGATTGATAGCTCTCGGTTTTTCTTCAAGTTATCCTTGTACCGTCAAAGAAGTGTTGTTCATCCGGCTTTACAGCTGCTGTTTGATTGCTTGTATACATCATTCTTTGGACGAAGAGAGAAATGAAAAGAAACTGTATTTGTACTTCTATGGACAATAATTTTGTAGTTCTGTGACCTTGGCTATGACATCATACCCAAAGGTAGACATTACGAGACAGTTGAAAGAACTGGTGTCCTAGGTCTTATATAACTCACGTAAACGCTACTTAACTTTGAATTCACTACCTTAGTCCTCTTCTCTACTAAGATGGAGGTTAGGAGAGGCATTGAAGAGTGATATCCTTAGGATATTAAGAGAAACTACTGCGAATTTTAAAATATGCTGATTATTATATGAAAAGGGCGAACGGAGAGGCAGACAATAGGGACACTCAAAGCTCAATTCTTTTATATATAAAACTCATAATTTATCAGTTTACACTATCTATACTTTCGCCCATATAAGAAAGCAGTAATTATATATTCAGCAATTGTAAGCTGCGTTCCGACAGAACGACTCCGTAGTGCAGTGGAACCTCGGTCGAAGGGACTAGTGCAGAATGCCTATCTGAAATGTTTCTACTGATATGATTAATTCAGGCTACGTTCTTTGATTAGCGGAACATGACCTGTGTCTCAAGTGGATCTTAGAGAATGAGGATAATCTTCACGGGGATGCTTATGCTAGCGGATTATTTAAGTTAACTCCGGCTTAACTCCAGGAAGACCCGTTGAGTCAATTCGGAATTCTTCTGGGTCGATCGATCGGTGCTGACATTATGTTAATTCCGATCTCCATTGTCATCAGGGTGCATATTCAACCATGGTGGGGATCAACTTCAATTATCCTCAAGCAGTGACTGGTATATCAGTTTCCATGATGAGATCACGGTTGCGAGTAGCTGTCTTGGCCACTTCGGAAATAGTGAACACCCTTAGGTAGCTTCAGCATATAAATTGGGTCATAGCCAGTACTAAAGTCTGGGGGTATCACTCTTGTGCCTTACTACTCATTGTTCAACTGATATTCTTCGGACGTCGTATCATACATAATCGAGCTCACCATGTCGGAGATCTTTGCACCTGCACCAGAACCACCCACTGAGCTGGGTCGGTACCGCATCCTCTCTTCGACCGCGGGGATCCGCGTATCGCCGCTCCAGCTGGGCGCTATGTCAATTGGAGATTCATGGTCCAAGTTCATGGGGTCCATGGATAAAGAGTCTTCATTCAAACTGCTGGATGCCTTTGTTGAAGCCGGCGGCAACTTCATTGACACTGCCAACAACTACCAAAACGAGCAATCAGAAACCTGGTTGGGTGAATGGATGGCTTCCCGCAAGAATCGCGACCAACTTGTCATTGCGACCAAGTTCACTACAGATTACAAGGCGCATGCACTTGGAAAGGGGAAAGCACCAAACCACTGTGGAAACCACCGCCGCAGTCTACACCTGAGCGTGCGCGACTCGTTACAGAAGCTCCAGACCGACTGGATTGACATCTTGTACCTTCACTGGTGGGATCACACGACCTCAATTGAGGAAATCATGGACAGCCTTCACATCCTGGTGGAGCAGGGCAAAGTGCTCTACCTAGGAATTTCGGATTCTCCTGCATGGGTCGTCAGCGCCGCCAATACCTACGCTCGAGCTCATGGTAAGACTCCCTTCAGTGTCTACCAGGGTCGGTGGAATGTGTTGCTCCGCGACTTCGAACGGGAGATTATACCCATGGCACGGCATTTCGGAATGGCTTTGGCACCTTGGGATGTTCTCGGCGGTGGCAAGTTCCAGACCAAGAAGGCACTCGAGGAGCGGAAGCAAAAAGGTGAAGGACTGCGAAGCATGATTGGTACAGGCCAGCAGACCGAGGATGAAATGAAGATGAGTGAAGCATTGGCTAAGGTTGCTTCGGAACATGGCATTGAGTCAGTAACGGCCATTGCTGTGGCCTATGTCATGCAGAAGACGCCCAACGTGTTCCCATTGGTTGGTGGTAGAAAGGTGGAGCATCTGCATGACAATATCCAAGCCTTGAAGATCAAGTTGACACCGGAACAAATTGAATATCTCGAGAGCGTTCGACCTTTGGATGTCGGGTTCCCGAACAACTTCATTGGACCCGACCCCAAGGTGGCGGGCCGAGCCAGTGGATTGCTGGGCGCAAACGCACCGCTGGCCTTTGTACCGGCCTCAAAGCCCATCATTCCACAATGATGGAGATAATTACGATCGATGTGTTTTGATTGATTGAACGTGTATATATCGTCCCAGTTCAGAGCATATAGTTGACTAAGAGAGTAATTATCACAACATAGTATGTTGCATCTCTGAGCTCAAGTGGTTTTCTTTTTTTTTAAACAAAGAATAATGGGCCTCGGATCAGGCGACCGTCAATATCCATGCTATATCATGCGAGTTTAAGTGACTCAGTGTAACGGTTGTCTCAAAATTCAAGCAATCACTTCCCAAATGTTTGTCAGGACCTGTGATCTTGGCCGCAGCTAAGCGCGCTGGCGCCGGCGTCGGAGCTCCAGCTCTAGTGGGGCAGCAAAATCAGCCAATTGCCACCCGGATATTGGCCGCTGACCAGCCGAGATCGGGGCAGCCCCTCGAGGGTCTCGCAGCGACATCGCGGCCACATCGAGGTTAAAATGCTCCAGGACATCGCTGTACTTATTCAGTTTCCCCAGATTGGTTCCATTCAAACCCCTTCTTCTTAGTGAAGACACACGACAATTTCGGGTCTGTGTCCAGATTGCTTATTCCTATTTTTTTCCCTCTCATATCCCTCACCATTTGCCCCTCATGCCTTCTGCCGATAAGAAACCGAGAACCTTGTATGACAAGGTAGTTAATGCGCATATTGTCAATGAGCAAGAAGATGGAACTATCTTGCTGTATATCGGTATGTTCTATCATTAATTCTGTTTCATTTATTCTCTGGCCTTATATTCTGACATTGTTCTGCAGACAGGCACCTTGTCCACGAAGTTACTTCACCAGTAAGTAGCGCCGTGCCACCTGAATCGGATCAAACAATCCATAGTTATTTTCGTATGACGTGCTCGCAGCGATTTAACAACTGTATAGCAAGCCTTCGAGGGTCTCAAAAATGCTGGTCGGAAGGTCCGCCGGCCGGACTGCACTCTTGTCACTGTCGATCACGTATGTCGTTGATTTCCCGAAAGTTGTCTTTGTCTCTATAACAGGGTAACTAATGTGGCCATAGAACATCCCAACATCCTCTCGGAAAAACTTCAAGAATGTGGACGAATTCATCGAAGAGAACGACTCGCGACTGCAATGTACCACATTGGAAGAGAACGTAAAAGATTTCGGTCTCACATATTTCGGCATGGGAGATAAACGCCAGGGCATCGTCCATATCATTGGCCCAGAGCAGGGTTTTACACTTCCCGGAACAACCGTTGTTTGCGGTGACAGCCATACTTCGACACACGGTGCCTTTGGTGCCCTCGCTTTCGGTATCGGTACAAGTGAAGTCGAGCACGTCCTCGCCACCCAGACCCTCATCACTCGCAGAAGCAAGAACATGCGTATTCAAGTCGATGGAGAGCTCCCCCCCGGTGTTACTAGCAAGGATGTCGTCCTTCACATCATTGGTGTTATTGGAACTGCTGGCGGTACCGGTGCTGTTATCGAATTCTGCGGTTCTGTTATTCGCGGCTTGAGTATGGAGGCTCGTATGTCGATGTGTAATATGTCTATCGAGGCTGGTGCTCGTGCTGGCATGATTGCCCCCGACCAGACCACGTTCGACTATCTCAAGGGTCGTCCGCTCGCCCCCAAGTACGACAGTGCCGAATGGAAAAAGGCCGTCAGCTACTGGTCTAGTCTGGCGTCCGATGAAGGCGCTTTTTACGATAAGACGGTCTTACTCGATGGCAAAGACATCATCCCGACTATTTCCTGGGGTACTTCTCCACAGGATGTCGTCCCTATCACTGGGGTTGTTCCAGGACCTGATGACTTTGAGGACGAGGGCCGCAAACTTGCTTGCAAGCGCGCACTGGAGTACATGGGCCTTCAGGCTGGTACTCCCATGAAGGATGTCCAGATCGACAAGGTCTTTATCGGATCTTGTACGAACGCCCGTATTGAGGATCTGCGGGCTGCTGCGAAGGTCGTCAGGGGTAAGAAGATCGCCTCCAATGTTAAGCGCGCCATGGTTGTTCCTGGGTCGGGTCTTGTGAAGCAGCAGGCCGAGGCAGAGGGCCTCGACAAGATCTTCACTGATGCTGGCTTCGAGTGGAGGGAAGCTGGTTGCTCTATGTGTCTGGGTATGAACCCCGATATTCTCTCGCCGAAGGAGCGCTGTGCTAGTACTTCGAACCGTAACTTCGAAGGTCGCCAGGGTGCTCAGGGACGTACACACCTGATGTCCCCTGCCATGGCTGCGGCTGCTGGTATCGTTGGAAAGCTTGCGGATGTCCGCGAACATGTTGTTGCCAGCCCCGTCTTGGGCAAGGTGCAACCCAGGGTTGATGTCCAGCCTGAGACGGAAGACGTCGATACAGAGGAAGAGTTCGACCGGATTTTGGATCAGCCTGCCGACAACGAACCTCATACTAACACCTCTAGCGGATCGAGCGCTGGCCTCCCCAAGTTTACCACCCTCAAGGGCGTTGCCGCCCCAATGAATCGCTCTAACGTCGACACCGACGCCATCATTCCTAAGCAATTCCTGAAGACCATCAAGCGTACTGGTCTTGGTAGCGCTCTTTTCTACGAGCTGCGCTACAAGGACGGCCAGGAGGACCCTGAGTTCGTCCTGAACCAGGGCATCTACCGCAACTCCAAGATCCTGGTCGTCACCGGCCCCAACTTCGGCTGCGGTAGCTCTCGTGAGCACGCACCCTGGGCACTCCTCGACTTCGGCATCAAGTGTATCATTGCCCCCTCATTTGCGGACATCTTCTACAACAACACCTTCAAGAACGGCATGCTTCCCGTCGTGGTCTCCGATGAAGCCACTCTCCAAAAGATCGCCGTAGAGGCCAGCGCGGGCCGCGAAGTCGAAGTTGACCTAATCAACCAGGAAATCAAGGATGCTGAGGGCAACAAGCTCGCCGGCTTCGATGTGGACGCTTTCCGCAAGCACTGCCTGATCAACGGTCTGGATGACATTGGTCTTACCCTCCAGATGGAGGATAAGATCCGCACCTTCGAGACTAAGCGCACTCTCGACACCCCCTGGCTCGATGGAAGCGGTTATCTGAAACGTGGAAACCGTGGCGCTACCATGGTCCAGGCCGCCCCTGTCCCCAAGACTAACCGGGGAGACGTCAAGACCGAGCCTTTGGAGTGGTAAAATAAAGTCTCAGTGTCACTAGCGTTTCCGTTCTCTTTCATTTCTGGTACGACATGACGTTTATGCAACTATACAATATCGATTTTTGGTAATTGGCGAGCAAATATTAGGAATTTCGGGTTTCGGACTAGAATGATTATTTATACCTGAAAAGCCAGATAGCTAAAGTATCCTAGCTTTACAACAAATACTATATATACTATTTAATAGGTTCATCTCAATCCATTGTCCAGTATTATTATCATAAATCCTCTACCACCAAAACACTGCGAAATCATACCCAAGGGGATAAAACCAAACAAAAAACCAAAATTACCCAGCCAACCCAACATCAAATTCATAAAGAGCGAAAAGAAAATGAGAAACATAAGACATCTCAAAACCAACATCACTGTCAAATCTTCAACCATCCATGTTTTGATAAAAAAGGAGCGTAACGACATCCGATTCGTCATCAATAAAAAACCCATTAAAGCACCGTATCTCGTAAATATGCAGTGAGATCGTTCCTCCTCTCCCTCCGCCTGTTATCTCTGGGCGGATGTTGGAAGAATTATGAAAGCAAAAAAAATAAAAAGAAGCAAATCCTCCATATCGGACGTCAGACATAAAATTAATGTACAAGAAGAATCCCTTTCAGTTCGTGTGCGTTCCTCCTCTTGCTTCTATTTATTCCCGCTTTGTGTCGCTGTTGTGTCCCTTTTTTTGTCTCTTTCTGTTTTTTCTTGGTTGCAGGTAGTCTATTTGCGTGGATTGAGTAATCCAGATTTTTGAACCCGTATCATGGCCTCCTGCACAGAGATGAATGCATACTTGATTGCCGCGTATGCGTGTATGAAGAGCTGGAGGGTGGACGGGAGCTGGAGGTAGCTGAATATTGACTTCGCAGCTACGCATTAGGGCTTCGTGAGTTGCTCTTTCCGGAAGAATAGTAAGAATCCGGCACTGAGGGATTTGTTAGCGACTCGCTGGTATAGACGCAATAATCGGCAGAGACGGGTTACTTACCAGATCAACAGCTGGAAGAACAGGGCAATCCAAAACCAAGCGTTTGCGACAGAACTGCCGCCGGCAGTAACATCCGGCGAGATCGGTCCAGGGCCAATCTTGTTGGGAGCACATGCTCTGGCGACGATCGTTGCGATCGAACCCAACACTTGAGATGCAAGCAGAGTGAAGCAGATGTGTACTCGAGTCAGGGTCTGGAGCAAGATCATACCGAAGCCGAGGCCTTGTAAGGCGTCTAGGATACCGAGCCAGAGCCATAGACTTCGTGACGCGAGTGCTCCGCTAACAGAACTGCCTGCCCAGGGAAGGAACAGGCCCATCCCTGAGACACCCCACCATATCTGAGCCCAGCGTGGAGCTCCCAGACCACATGCGAATACAGGTAGGATCCAGCTATGGCGCTTGGAAAGGTACCCAAAGAGGCACAATATTGCTACCCAGACAGCACCGAAGAAGACAACCACAAGGATACCGACTTGCCAGGCTTTGGCGTGATTTGAACTCCAAAGGACTGCGTGGGACACAAGATGTGAGCAGTTGCTTGGGGGAAATGAGTATGGTGCACTTACAGGCCCAATTCCGTCCATAAGGTGCACTGAGGAAGAAGTTTTGCAGGATGACCACTACAAAGTTCCAAAGAACGATCTTACGTCGGAAGACAGATTGATAGAATGACGGAACTTTCCCTGGTGACTGACGGTAGTAATTCGGTAGACCGAAGAAGACTATCAGGCCTATGGCCCAAAGGAATGCAGCGATCGGCATGCAGATTGCACTAGAATAGGCTGTTAGCAATTGCCTCATAGTATGAAAGGGACAGCATACGTCATTTTCCAGGAGTTAATAATGCCGCCGTTGACATCGGTAACACCATCGGCAACAGCCCTAGAAATCGTTGTTCCCCAATACCAAAGCCCAATGATGTATGCTTGCTGAGAACCTTGAATCAGACATGCGCGGTAAACCCAGTCTTTAACCTGAACACCATTTTCATCACCGAAATTGAGAGCGAAGAATAGTGATCCACTAGATGAAGCAGCGGCATAGACACCACTTCCAACATTCTGGATCCATCCTCGAGCAAAACTGTTGGTTTCAAAGTGCGCTACTCCAATAATGACAAATGATAGGCCGTATAAGAACCAAGGAAGAGAAAGAACGAACACCGATTTGAAGAAGCGGAAGAAAAACCACCAGATAATAGAGGTAACACAATAGACTGTCGCGATACCATAAAGCTTCTCCGCTGTCTGGCCATTTTCACCAGCAAGCAGCGTAATCTGGTATGAGTTGGCTGCAATGATCTGACCTAGGCCCAAGAAAAGCGAATATACAGGCCAGCCGCGGACTCGAACTTGCATCCATTTCTTTAAGCCTGATGGGGGAATATAATCATGTCCCAGACGGAATTCGTCCTTTTCCGTGCGTGGGTCGCTACCACTCTCATGCGAACCCATGTCCTCGTGAGAGATTGAGCTCATAGGCGTGTTGTTTTCGACCTTGGTCTGGAAGATAGAAGAAGCAGGAGATTGATTGCGTCCCAACCTTGCATCTCTAAACTTATCAAACCATCTCTTTTCACTCTTGATAAGATACTCCTCTATACAAAGCTGGGATTCAGAGTTAGATCCATTAAGCTTCTCGAGCTTCTGGTCAAACGCCCGGTAGTATTCGCCAGTGCTGTCGGTAAAAAATGGATCAACCTTCTGCAACTTGTAATCTTTCTTCTCACCAACAATAGAATCGACGGAGAGAACAGATGCGCTACTAAGTCGATTTCCAGGCTGAGCCCAAGGTGGTCTTGCAGACGGTGTGATCCCATCTTCAATGTCTGAGTTGGTGGGGGATGCAAGCGGCCTCTGAGCATTTCGCTGTTGAGCAGTCTCTACTCGCTGCCCCTCTTCTACTTGCTCTGGTGTGAGAGTGTATTCTTCTTCTCCATAGTAGCTGGGAAACAAATCATCATCACTGCTTTCTTCTGTCATAGAAGCTGTACCACTCTCCTCATTGCTCATATGGCTGCTTCTTCTAAGTCGACGGCGGCCACGGCGCACAAGATGACCTGGTCCAGCCCGGACACCAAGTGATAGTTGTCTACTAAGTCCTGACCTGGGTTGCTCATTGCCATTAGGACTTAAATCACTGTAAATGATGGTATTGCGCTGTTGGGGTCCATAAGCGCTATCACGATTGGCGCTGATATTTATATAGCTTCCTTCTCGTGAGTGGGCAATTGGAGGTGTCTGCATCCCTGTTGGAGTCATGGTCCCAGGTGATGCAATAGGAGGCGTCATCATCCCATTGGGAGTTATCATCCCACTTGGGGTGGTATAGCCAGAAGGCGTGAGAGGCTGACTGTTTGACTTTGTCTGTCCCTTGCTGTGGATCCGCATCGCAGTGGACTGCAGGATTTCTAGATCTTCGACCCATTGGGCAACGGGAAAACGTTGCTTTGCAGACCGCGCACGCATCTTTGCACGAACTTGAGTCTTGGAATTCAAGGCGCTTTCAATAGCAAGCTTGAACTGATGCAAGAGGTGGGATGTTGTCGTGGATTCAATGTTGTACCACCAACCTGGCATCTGACCGAGGCCACCAACACGAGCGCCAATTCCAAGGGCACCTTTACGGCCAAATTCAACGGCAACAAGACCAAAAGGTTCATCACGAGATGGGATAAGGGCGAACTCAGCACCAGAAAAAATGAATGGTGGAAGTGCAGTAAACTCGGGCTTTGAAAAGACACGCCCGGGATATAGCCTCATCATACGATCAAGCTTCAGTGCAGCAAACTTACCATAAAGGTCAATTACTGGACCAACACATATAAGCTGGACATTGGGACGACCCTCCAAAACAGCAGGCATCACATCAGCAATAAGGTCAATGCCCTTTTGCATAGACCATCTTCCAACGAATACCAGTAAATCGGCATCAGGGTTCTGCTCCAAGCCCGCCCATTCCTGCGCTTGACGTTTGAGCTCTCCTCTGCTTGCCTCGTAGCTCGGGTCAACCTGAATTTCACTATCCTTTGGCAGTTCTTTATTCCATTCACCAGTATCCGAAGGGTCTGGGTTTGGTAGGTTGCCGACCTTTTTCAGACCCCAAAAGATAGGGTAGCGGGCATAGGAACGTTTGCCATATTTCCTAGAAACACCCACTGCACCGAATCCTTGCTGATGCACACGGAGGTAGCTTGCCCCGGCATGAAGCATATTGAAGACTTCACCGAATTGGACGTAGCGCCTTGCGGTATCGAGATCAAGGTTGAAAACAGAACAGACTTCATCCCTCTCCTTCTGGGTGCGCATGGGCCACAGTCCTTGAAACTCGGCATTGTGAAGCGATAGGCACACGGGAACAGTTTGAGGCAAAAGATAAAGAGGAGCAATAGATCCATGGTAGTCGTTAATGTGATAAAGATCAATGGAGAATCGCCTGATCGTCTCTGCAATGCATTGATTCCAAGCAGAGTAATAGATTGCACTGTCCAGATCATCCATACGAGCAGGGTAAGGCTCGCCCTTTGTCTGTTGGCGAAAAACAGGGGCGTCAAGAAGAACATATGTAATGTTCTTTAGCCTGTGGTATTGTACCTTGACCTCGTAGGAGTTCCCAAGCACTATCACAAACATAGGTTCGGCCGGCTGATCTACAGGGTAGTCAACTCCGCCTACGCATGGAACAACCCAGACCAAATCCTGCTGCCCTAGATGTTTACCCATCAACTGAGCCATAACACCTAGACCGCCAATTTTAATCTTGATGGCCCAGTCCTCAATATCATATTCCATGGTAGCAATCAAGGTCGTTCGTCTTCGCGAAGCTGCTGTTCCAAAAGCAGACGTGCTCTGTAAGAATCCAGATTTATTCGCAAGTCGCATGAAGGGATTGATTGATGCCCCGGTTCCGTTTGGGTTAAGTTTTCTTCTAAGTACCAGTGGAAGAATTGTTTTCTTTTCACTGACTCCGACTTGGTTGAACTTGACTTGGTAGAAAGATTTCACAAAGGCATACACACAAGCGATAGCTGTGACAATTGGAACAAACCAGAGGAGGAAGTAAACAGCTATCTGGATTGCCCTGGAGCCCGTCGGCAGAAGATGAACCCGCAAAGTTCCATCATCAACACCAAGATTCCACGCAACATATGGAGATGGGGGGATATCTGTGATGTTCACTACCGTGGAACTAAGCGAGGAAGGAGGCATACGGTCCAAGACACCATCATTGTCTATATCACCAAGCACGTAGCTCTGATCAGGTCGACCGTCTGGGTTCATTCCCCAAACATTAAACTGTCCTTGTACGGGAAATTCCGCCATGAGTCTGAACTTCCAAATGCCATCACTATCCAGCTTCACAACGTTGTCCAGGCCGGCATCATAACCATACTGATTGAAGGGCCCATTGAAGAAGAGATGGGGAAAACGTCGTGGCCGGTCGTATCCAAAATCGCCTTCTTGGGCATAGTCACTGCTGCCAGACAATTTGTTCCAATATTCGACTCGTACGTGCTTTCCTTGCCACTTTTGTTTGTCCGTCCCACTCCAAGGCAGTTCTTCAATGGTATCGCTTCCTCCATGGTAGTCTTTCCAGTCTGAAAACGAGGAGCCCCAGTTTGTTGAGTAGCGGTATTTATTTGCCCCTGCTGCACGGTGCTGGATGTAAAGGGTCCCATTGCCATGTTGGTTAAGCAAGGAGGTAGAGTAGTTGGCAGAGGTGAACACCATTGGATTATCGCTTTGGCCCACTCGGATCAAAAAATGGTCCACTGCCTGGGTAGAACTATGCCCATCGGAACTAGTAGCATTCTTAACAGTCAACCGATGGATGCCGTTATATACGCCAGTCAACTTTGCCGTCCAGACCCAAGCGTTTGGGATTTGGCCAGTCCACTTCGGGTCATCTCCCTTGACATCCTTGCAGCTGACACTGCTGTTGCTGATGGAAGGTGTCTTGCCAGCTTCAGTACTGGACTGAAATGAAATGGACTTCGTCAGCTTGTCACAATCCATCTTCGTAGAAAAGTAAATGCTGACGTCGATGTCTTCTGAATCGTTAGGGCCGACTTTGGAAAGTTGAGGCACATCATGGCCAGGCTCGAATTGAGTGATCATAGGACGAGGCTTGACAAAGTTCGCTTTTGGAACGTAAGCCCTGAACTCAAAGGGCTTCAGCTGTAAACTATCCAAACAACCATTCGTGGTGTTGGTGCCGTTGAGATGAAGCGATTTTGGGCCATCCTTCAGTTCGTGTTCATCATGAGGATAGAAGAGGTTAACAACGGTAGTACCTGTGATGAACGGAGAAATCAAGGCGGAGTCATTGCTTCCACAATCGAATTTGTATTCCACAGTCTTATTATCGTTTTGATATACCAGCCACACAGGTTCGTTGTCACCGTTATCGCCTAGGTCTTGGACGTTTGCGACTCGATCACGCAGAACTGACCATATGCCGATTTCTGTTGCTGTACCATTTGAACCAGGATATTGAATTTCATGGGTCTGTTTTGACAACTTTACAACTGAGTATCCGTCATTTAGAACAGGGAAGTCCTGTCGCATCTGGAACATATGCTTGATGATGTTGCGGACAGGATGAGAGGGATCCCGGTGATCATAAGTAACAGCCTCATCATGGCACCCTTCCCTACCTGTGCTGATAGGCCAGTTGTAATACTGTGACGAACCAAGGGCGTAACAACCATGCGTTTTCCATGCAGTGGAGGGAGACATTGCTTGACGGCCATAGATATAGTTATCTGCAGTGGAGTCTAGTATATAGAAGGCTTGCTCCTCACCCCATAGTAAAATTGGAATACCGGGTAGATGCAGCGTTGTGATGAAGTGACCCATGAGCTGTCTTTCAATTCCGAGCTCGATAGCAGGCCAACGGAAGACATCCTGGTTTGTAGCACCATACATATGGCGGGGGTCAAACTTGCCGGTATTGGCATTGATCATGTCGTTGGTCATTACCATAATATTCCAGGTGTCGGTCCAGTCCAACGGTGTGTCATAGCCCGCAGCCAGATTACCATCCATCCCGAGGAATCGGGTGAGGGTACGATACACCGAGTAGTGGAAAGCAGCCGAATCCAACGCTTGTAGACCGTCCTCACGCAAGAAATATTGATGGTCTGAACTGTTTGTCATGTTCATCGAAGCCAGGGACGAATCAGGGTATTGATTTGGCTGTCTTCCGCGCCCAAGGTAGATAGAACCGAAGTTATTTCCACCGGTGATTTCTCCAGGGATAAAGAAGTTATTCTTGCCAACGCTGCGAGCACATTCTCTGTAAGCTTGGGACATGTCGCCGAGAGCATCCACTGTAGCTTGCGTTGCTTTATCATATCGAAATCCATCAATATCAAGGGCCTTTATAATCATGCAGGAGTGCCGAATAATTCTCTCTTTGACACTAGGATGCCATTCACGTAGACGATCCTGAACTGAAGCGAATTTTGCCAACTGACGCTGCCAGTCTGGATAGACACCGAAAGCTTCTCTATCACCGTACTGGTCGAAATCGCTATTGTAACATCCAACCAGCTGGTCTTTGACATCTTGGTCGACGGGCCAACCAGTCTCATTCCAGAACCGGGGGTACTCGCATGTGGAATTGTAATCGTTGTGAAAACGGAAGTCGACATATTCACGATTGCTTTTCCACAGCGCCTTATGTTCTTTGACTGAAAATGGTGTAGTAGTATTTAAATATCCTTCAAACCCGATCAAGTCGCCCATGCTGGTTTTGCGTTAGCATGAAAATGTGCAACTCGGGCGAAAAGGGCGTCTTACGTTGCAATAGTGTTGTCAAATAGGACATACATCCCTCGTTTGTGTATTTCGGTAATCGCATCTCTCCATATTTGAATAGTGCCAAAATGTTGATCAAGCAAAGTGGTATCCAAAATTGAGTAACCGTCTGAGCCCCATGGTTGGTTCATTAACACAGTACCTGCCAAATAGATTCCCTGAATAGCTCAGTAAGCAACAAGCCGTGCACCAAGAGCAAGCTAAGAGCAAACCTTAATACCCATCCCCTGTAGATAGTCCAGTGTATCGACCAAACCAACCGCATCACCACCGTGACGCATTTGATTCGAGTTGAGGTCATGCTCAAAGAGAGACCCGTTGATGTTATCGTTGGTGGGGTCACCATTAACAAATCGGTCAATAAACAGGGTATAGAAAGGGAAACGCCAAGTTTTCGGAGAAGGATGATACTTATGGTCTTTCCATTCTGCATGAGTATACTCCGCCGGATTGGTAGTATCTTTGTTCGCATTCAAGTTATAGTCGACCAGGGATTCATCATAGGGCCAGCCTGTTGCTGTTGCTGCGAGCAACGCAAGCAGCGAACCAGTGAATCCCCACTTCATTGCCGACGGTCACTCAAATAAGCCGCTTAGCAACGTCTTCTTTACACAGCCGACATGTGCTCAAAGAAGACTAATGAAGGCTGGAAAGGTAGAAGGATGTATAAAAGGGTGGGTGGATAAGAGGTTTTGAGGGCGAGTTTCTCCCAAACTAGATGTAGCCTCTCTCTTCCCTCTTTATGTGTCTTGACACCTGAGAGGAAAGTCCGTCGAGGGAGTCTGATAGGTAACAGGCTACCGGGGAGGGAGAGGAGGGGGCCGGAAGAAGATCGGTGGCGGCAGTGAAGTGGCAGTGAGAAATGGAGCAGTAGGAGAAAGAGGAAATAAAAGGGGGGGGAATATAATAAAAGTATATGTGCGAGGAATTTTGTCCGAGATCTTGCAGATAATGGAACCAGAGTTGCTGATTAGAAATGGGCAGCATTAACTCTGTTATACAGACAGGTAGAAGGGTCAACAAGGAATCGATATCAGCATGAACAAGAAAAGTAACCGACGATCTTACACTGCCAGTTCATGATACTACAGCTCAAACAGAGTTTCGTTCTTTCTTTCATTGTTTTTTTTCTCCAAAAAAAATTGAAAATATAGAAAAGTAAAGAAAAACGTAAAAAAAGAACGAGGACAAGACATCTAGTTTGCCGGCCTGCGAGATGAATAGACAAACAGGTATATGGAGACACTTGCGCGTGTACAGTGGAGCTTAAGGCCCTCCCTTTCAAGATCAGCCACCCCTATCCATGATCGCTCGGGACTCAATCATTCGCTGACCGAGATGGTAGACTCAGTAAGGCTATTGCGCTCAAAGGAAGTTTGGGAGGGGCGAACGATTGTACCGAAGGAGGATAGCATAGCATGCAGCTATACTCTTCCTCTTGCATGCTTCTAACGCAATACTATTTACAGTACGAGTGGGTCCGGGTTATTTGGTGTCATTTTGATCGGGTACCCCTAGTGGTGGTCCTCACCTATTCCATCCCCACTTATCTGATATATCAAAAGGCTCACGTTGAATGTTATCAGCCAATTTCCTCATTCTGAGATGCCCCAAACAGCCTCAGATATGATACTTACCGATACTTTGCCTTTTCCAAATTAGAAAAGCATATGCGAGATTTTATGCATAATTAAATAGTGTGATGGATAGCATATGCCGCTCAATTTCCGGTAAAGTATGTACTTGATAGATACGTGGTACTCACACTCAATGTGAGGTTGTATGCATAACCTACCTGTTGGCTTACAAACGTTATCATTAGGCTATACCATGGCGAGCTTGAATAGCTTCTTTAGACCCCTACTCTTGAGTCAGGTTATCTTTACACAACTCATACGTTGGGAGTTTTTGGTTGTAAACATTGAATTCTTGTCCAAGTTCTACATGGCCACCTGACAGAAGGATATTCCACGAGGTGCCCCGAGAAAAAGAAAAAGTAAAGAGTCAAAATAATAAACCGCCATAACGCTCCTATTACATGGGACTCTGCCCATTCAAAACTTATCGACGTAACGGCTTCCTGCTGATACCCTTGTTTACTTTATTCTAGTGGACAGGTTCTATCCATTACGCTGAAGATACTGGACCTGCAGCATATTTAACCGGCCTTTGGCACTGATAAGTGAATAAGTCAGGTATCGGCATCTGCTATTGGAGCTTTCATAGTTCTACAACAGTCTAGTCTGATAATAGACGATAGATATCAAACTAATATTACTCCATATTACTATCAGTAGTCGTAGTATTGATATGCCATGTGGAACCGAGGACACGGACATGATGTCACAATATTTGTTATTTTTCACCGGGATGATCGGGATAATAAGAGAGCACTTATCTTTACAATACCAATTATGGCAGTGGCATTATGACACCTCATATCGTTTCTTCTGCTTAGTCAACGTGCATTTCACCCATAAATTGTTCATTTATCTCTTTATTCCCAGTATCATTTAGGGCAAGGAGCTCAGTGCTGGAATTCCATTTTGCTTATCGCTCCAGCTGATCTATGTTCGAATTGTTGGGGGATGATTATGCTTAGGCTCGATTTGCTGAGGTTGACCATAATCTGCAGTGAGGTTGTCCGCGCATTTCTAGTCGGCTGCCGAACGCTTGATAAGTTCTTTTTTCTATAACCTAAAATAAGAAAGAAAAGAAAAGCAAAACGTGACAGCGTACAGAGATAGCGTAAATAATTATACATATTCATATTACAGAAGTGGGCGTTTGTAAGGCGTTTGGGACGGATCCAGATTGAAACTCTTTTATTAATATTATTCTATTATGCGTCTCCTTGCTTTAGTGGTTTTGAGATAATAGAAGCGAAGATACTTTTATATCTGCGATTAGTATCGTAAAGTTAATAAGTTGCAATCGATGGCTGGCTGGTCTACCAGTTTCTCATAAACCTCTTGATACCTGTCGACGCTTTACCCTTTCTAGGCTTGTTTGAGATTCTATCAGATGCAAGGGGACAAAGCTACCTAACTTACCAGGCAATTGGTCGGTCATACCCCAGGAACATCTTACGGATTGGTGGATTAGTCTTTTTGACGCAAAGGCTCATGGCTTGGGAGAGGTTAATAGAACTAGATAGAAGGAGTCGATGGTGACGTGGATTAATTTTATTCTTCGTTGGAAATTTCCCTGCAAATTGATCTCAAAATTTGAGTTCAACCGGATATTACTGAGTAAATAAAAAATAATAATACGGAACATATGTTGACCGAAGCTAATTACTAGTCATAACAGTTGAATTTAATAGGCTCGGCTTTCCTAATAGGTCCGTTCTCCAGAGCTCCGACTTGTCGCAAGAAACACAACAACTCATCCTGGCGATATTCCCGAATGATACCATGTATCGAAACGGCAGAGTGATTTGAAACTATTATCCTGAGGGTTGATCCCTTGCTGGAGGAGGCACGGGTGGAAGAACTATCCCAGTAGTCTGTTAGTATTTATCATAGGTACATACACATTAGAATATACCAAAGCGTTGGAACAACTGTCACATCGAATGACATATAGAATGCATAAACTAGCTGTACCTCCGGATAAGCTTGCGGAGCAGAACGCCGTGGGCCTTGATGGTGACTATTGACTATTCCTTATCGGAGACCGACTAGCTACCTACTCTGTTATATACTATTAGACTAATGACTAACTAGTAACAAAACATAGACATGGATGCGTAGGGAGTTCAAAGCTGAGTGGGGGAAGACCTGGGCAGACCGGTAGCGCCCGATTCGTGTGGCCCCCGGATCTCGTTGTGGGTAGGGGGAGAAGGGGCCCACTACAGACCGCCTTAACGAGGGGGAACCCTTGGATGATCGCTGCCAGGATCTCGGTAAACTGTCCCCAAGGAGCATAAACATGATTAACAACACATCGGCTTGGTCCACCTATATAGTCCGTGCTCGGCCTCCAAGCTCCTACATCTAGATATGTATATAAGACGCATATGGTAAAAGAGAAAAAAATAATTCTTGAAGAGTTTCTCCGTCAGCCGAAGCACAACCCTAATCTATACGGCGTTGCTCTAATGATTGCTAATCAGCGACAACTTCCAATATCGGCCTTAGCATCATTATCTGAGGCGATCAACCACTCCGGAAAAGCCGACGCGAATCTAGAGCGTATATCTATATAAGTAACCAGACTGGGCTATCTGATGTGTTACATCGATTTGAAGTAGCTCAAAACCTTGTTCCCTCCTCTCTCCCGGAACATTATACCCGACCATGCATTGTCCAACAATGGCAAAGAGCTCCTATGTATGATGAAGCCTATTCGTTTCATGGCTCCACTCTGTACGGCATTGCCCTTTCTCGGCTTACCTGGCGCAGTTCGAGTTCTGAGATAATTTCGCCTCGTATGGAGGTACAGTACACAATGACTACCGGACAGCACAACTGTTGCGATAGGATTGAATAGAATGAAAGGAGCGGTAATACCCAACATCGGATTTGTCCCACGTCCTTACAACAGTCTACTAAATTCGTCGCAAGCGAGTCTCGGTATGATATCAGAAGTACTACTAATGATAAACAAGGGACCAAAGCGGTGTGGCCATCTCAGATTTACGTCTGGCCTGAAAGGGAAAAACGTCTGCCTTGAGCTGACATATCCGTGTAACAAACAGGGAGGCAACATTCACCGAGCCTCCCTGTGCATAATCGGTGCGTCGTAAACCGAACCTTTTTAGACCATTGCAAATATTACATCTCAACCGCATGCTTCACCTCCGCTTTTTAATCTTCCAAAAATGACTAGCTTATCCATCGTGCAGGTGCCAGTAAGTCCTATAGGCACATGGAAGACCGCGTTGGAGTCACCATACATATCATATACATCGATATTGCAGGCCTTGGCGAATTTGACTCGTTCTACTCGGCGCAGCAGTGAGCAATACATGTCAACTTTAGTAACCCTTCTGAGAATACTTACCTTCCTGACACGCTCTGTTACCGGTGAAACTTTGTGATAGCAGTTATAAGCGCGCTGGCCGAGTCCGACAACTGTTGGAAATCAAGTAAACGTCCAACATTGTATCCACTTTCGGCATTCATTAACACCAAAATGAGTGGCAGGACCTCCCTCTCATCGTTCACCGACTCTACCGTCTGCCCTTGATGGCCTGCCTTTCTCGGGGTCTGTACAAGACGGGAATGTAATCCTTAGCTGACTTCACCTCGCCACAGACATGTCTTTCTGAGGCGGATTTTCAGAATGGCACCACATATGCTATGACGGTAGCAAACACCTTGGTTGCTCTGATTCCTTACTTGTATGGATCAAGGATGTTGATCTGTTTATATGCCACTGTTGCCTGCTACAAAGAAGTTTATCCGTGTCTGCATGCAATCAACTCGCGCACTGTAATGTTACAGCAGAGCTCGTCTGCCCATGCTAGAGCTTAAATGGCTGGTATCTGCGAGAGTGGTTCCTTGAAATCGCAAGCCCAGTTCCTGTAGTGTCAAGCTATGCAATCGGTACGGGGAATGCAAGTCACCCAGCAAGACTGTTTTGTCCGTATCTCATCCGTGGCTCCGTGGGATCGAGACTCCGCACACAAACAAAATAGTAAGTCTCGGTGAAGCCTTTGATACCTATCTCTCCCTTTAACATGAATTACGGGAAGATTACTCCTGCCATCATTTGCACGGAGATTTTCGGACTCCTTCGGTGTCCGAGTAGTCGTGTATCCTTGGAGATAGGTGCAAAGACAGTCTTCTGGAAAGAGTCCGTTCCACTCGAGACAGAAGTCAGCGGAGAAAACCTCCAATGGTCTTCACCCTATGCCATAATGATAAGCTCTAGATTATCCAGTAAGACTAAAGAGGTATAGTATATCTAAATTCTTGAATAGGTTAAATATTAGGAACCCGCAATTGTATAGGGAGGAGAGTCCAGTTAGAGTTATTTAAAAGAGGGTAGTAACAACAATGGTGCATAGCCAGTAGTCGCATAGATACTTACGAGCCACAAAACTGACATTTGAATTGGGAATCGATCCCTTTAGGTGTTGTCTTCGCCCTCGTTGTTGACAGTAAAGGGAAGAAGGGCGTGCCTAATTTCGGTGAGAGGTTGATGAGGGTAACACAACTATCTTCTATCATATAAGTGATAACATGATAACATCTTCTTTCATTGGAGTATCATGTATCTTTTATTGCAAAAAGTCTCTTTGCTCTATTGTATATATACTCCTTTATATTAGTTTGATTACATTAAACCAACTATATATTCTTTTGCAAACGTAGAAGAATATTCAAGTTATATGTAGACGTTTCCACCGAAATCATTATATCTATTTCTTTACTACGCATTGTCTACCAATAAATCTGGTCTCTTCTAGGTCTAAACAGAAGTGTCCAATCTCAGCTCCAAGACTATGATCTGCTCTATATTGACAAAATCTCGCTTGGAAAGCCGAGACGTTTCCCAAGATATATATAAACAAAAATACACATGACAAGTTCCATTTTGACACATCCATCATAAATAATCGTACATACATGAACATAGTACATAAACCAGGTCAAATTATAAACCAACATTATTGCATCAGCTAGAAGGAAAACCCAAAGAAGACAAGAACGCAATGGACATCTCTCTTGACCAGGCTTTAGAATACATTAGAGAACCGGCAAAGGATGAGCCCCAAAGCGGTGTATTTACGAGACATTTATAATCATTTCGTCGTCTATTTTTATCTTATACTGCTAGAGCACCGGATTTACTCCGCTCCGTAGCGAGCACGGTAGTCCTTTAAACGCTGAATCTCGGACTCTCCGATCTTATCACCCAGCTTCTCGATCAAATCGTGAAGACCGATCACGGCACGAATGGGAATGTCTCCACCAAGAGACCTCTGTGCAACACCGATAGCGCTCTTCGGCTCGGCGTCGCTGACCCTTTCCTCACGATCTAGCAGGACAACGACGCCTGTAACAATTCCGCCTTCCTTCTGAATGATGCTCACTGCCTCGCGGAGGGCGGTTCCAGCGGTGATGACGTCGTCGACAATAACCACACGCTTGCCCTTGAGCGGAGCACCGACAATGTTTCCACCTTCGCCGTGGTCCTTGGCTTCTTTGCGGTTGAACGAGTAGCTGACGTTGTCCCAAGTTCCCTGAGCAGAGGCGGAGAGAGAGTCCCGCACGGCCAATTCGTTCAAGACGGAGGCGCAGACCGGGATGCCCTTATACGCAGGGCCGAAGATGATATCGAAGTTAGGAGTCGTAGTACCGTCGGCTTTAGCGGTCACAAATGGCGGGGTAGACAAGACGCTGGCATAGGCCGCGGAGGTGGCACGGAGTAGGGGCGCGGTATGGAGGAGGGAAGAGGTGAAGAAGTATGGAGATTCCCGACCAGACTTAAGGACAAAGGAACCAAATGAGAGAACATTGTTCTTCATCAACAAGGGAAGCAAAGTCTCCTTGTAGTCTTGCTCGGCGGCGGGAGGAGGAATGGTAGCGGCGGACATTGTTCCTTTCTTTTTACTTTATTTAATGATAGATCTCGAGTTGTAATGGAACAAGGCTAGTAATTTGAATGCCTCAATTGGTTGACCAATAAAAAAGAGTAGGTGTTGCAGTAATAGTAGTAGTAATTCTTGAGGTGAGATGTGTCTGGTCTGGGGGAAGAACGGCTGATGGGGTCCTCTCTTTCTTTTTTTTTTTTTTTATCTTTTTCTTTTAGGCAATTTTTAAAGGAGGGGCAAGGTGGGCGGAGGCCTTAGGCCAATCGCGCAGGAATGAGGGGTGTTGGGGGAGCCCGTGGATCGGACCGACGTATCGTCTTAGCTCTGGACTCTTTTACCTTCTCTTACTCCTTCCCCAACTTCCTCCCACTCTACTTACCGCCCAATCTACCTTATTCAGGCGTTTCTGGGCAAACTAGTGTCCCTATATATCATCGCTTCCCATAAACGGGGCACTGAGATACCTTAAACACTGTTGGGGTTCGTCAAACTGACTCATTGGGGGTGGGACACGTGCCGCTCGTCAACCTCCGAAGTCCGGCCTTCTTTTACGTAGTCAACGATAGGTTATCTAACCCTCCCCTTGCTTTCACGTAAAGCCGGATTTTTCTTCTTTTTTAACGTTGTTCTCTTTTCTTCTCTGAAACCTGATCTTGCGAAGGCTTTCTTCTTTCAATTCTTTTTCATCTGCTTGTCGAACGAATTTTTTTCGTTGGAGTTATTAACATTGCATTTCCTGGCAGGGCCGGTGACCTCAAGACCAGGAACGAATTAAACAGTGGTTAAGACAACTTTTAAGCCTGGATAGTTTGGTTTTCATTTTTCGTACAAGCGCACTCTCATCGCTGTAAGTCCAGATCCTTAAACCGTACAGCCAAGTCGGTGTTGTACTACATTTACTCGGAATGTATCCGCTAACTTCCATATGTTATTTAGTCTAACAACACACTATGCATATCAAAGATAAGCTGGCCCAAAATGAGGCCGCTGAAAGAGTCGGTATCTCATTTGAGTTCTTCCCTCCGAAAACCGCGCAAGGTGTGCAAAACCTGTATGACAGAATGGACCGAATGCACGCACTAGGTCCGTCCTTCATTGATATCACATGGGGCGCCGGAGGGCGGTTGTCAGACTTGACTTGTGAAATGGTTAATGTGGCCCAATCGGTGTACGGGCTGGAGACCTGCATGCATTTGACCTGTACAGACATGCCGACGGAAAAGGTAGATGCCGCCCTACAGGCCGCCTACAAGTCGGGCTGCACCAATATCTTGGCCCTTCGTGGTGACCCGCCTCGTGAGAAAGAGAAATGGGAAGCTGCTGATGGAGGATTTCGCTATGCAAAGGATTTGGTCAAGTACATTCGGGACAAGTATGGAAACCATTTTGACATTGGTGTGGGTGGATACCCAGAAGGTGCGGACGACAACCCAGATGTGGATCTCTTGATCGATCATTTGAAGGAAAAGGTCGATGCAGGAAGTACATTTATTGTCACACAGATGTTCTACGATACGGATATATTCATCGCCTGGGTAAAGAAGTGTCGTGCCAAGGGAATCAACGTGCCTATCATTCCTGGTATCATGCCTATTCAAACTTATTCCGCCTTTATCAGACGAGCAAACTGGACGAAGATCCATATCCCAGAAGATTGGCTCGAGGCTCTGGAGCCCGTGAAGAATGACGATGCAGCTGTCAAGGAGATTGGAAAGGTTCTGATCGCAGATATGTGCAGGAGGCTTCTGGCAGCTGGCCTCAACCATCTGCATTTGTAAGTTGGAATCCTCTTCCCCTACTGCAAAATAAAAGCTTATAACCATTATTAGTTACACAATGAACCTCGCCCAAGCAACACAGCTGGTTCTCGAAGAGTTGAAACTTATGCCCTCTGAGGAGACACCCATCCAGCGACCCTTGCCCTGGCGGCCCTCGCTTGGCCTTAACCGCAGGGCGGAGGATGTTCGCCCGATCTTCTGGAGGAACCGGAACTCTTCTTACATCGCACGCACGCAGACATGGGACGAGTTCCCGAACGGTCGCTGGACCGATTCCAGATCTCCCGCCTTTGGTGAGCTTGACTCTTATGGCATAGGCCTCAAGGGCACAAATGAACAGAATATTCAGCTGTGGGGTGAGCCGAAGTCCATTCGGGACCTTTCGCATATCTTCGTCCGTTACTTGGAGGGCCAGCTGAATCGGTTGCCCTGGAGCGACACGCCCATCAGCTCCGAAGCGAACTCTATTAAGGCCAACTTGATCGAGCTCAATAACCGAGGTCTCCTCACTATCAACTCACAGCCGGCTGTCAATGGAGCCAGGTCGTCCCACCCTGTGTACGGATGGGGTCCGAAGAACGGCTTCGTCTACCAGAAGGCATACCTTGAACTCTTGGTTCCTCCGTACTTACTTGATGAACTGATTGCGCGCATCGAAAGTAATGAAGACCTCACCTACCATGCTATCTCAAAGTCTGGTGAACTGCGGACCAACACTCGTGATAGCCCCAACGCTTTGACCTGGGGTATCTTCGCAGGAAGAGAGGTTGTCCAACCCACTATCGTAGAAACGATCAGTTTCTTAGCCTGGAAGGACGAGGCATACCGTTTAGGTGAAGATTGGGCTAAGTGTCATGATGCTACAAGCCCCAGCAGGAAGTTGATTCAAGGTCTCGTGGACAATTGGTACCTTGTAAATATTGGTGAGTGGCGCCACTAGCTAACGCATTTCTACCTTACTAACCTTTGATGTCCAGTCAACAACGACTTCCACAATACCAGCGTTCTCTTTGAACTGTTCAAGGATCTGCATGTAAGAGATTTCGACGTCGAAGTCACCGCAAATATCGACTCGAAATCCCAAGAAAACGGAACGGCCGACGCGACCGAGATCGCCGTAAAGAATTAACTCCCACGTCATAAACAAAATTCCAGCAGGCCCTTGCCTGTACGGTAACTTTCCTAGCATTTCTTCAACGATTTACTACAACTTCTTAATTCAACATCTACATCTCAACGATACCAGCCTGGGGTACACAACAACACTCCCCAAGGCCCAACTGTTTTTTACGGCGATATGAATTGAAGACCTCTCAACGATTTCTTCTTGAGCGTTACTTAATTTCAACATGGCTTTTAACATTCAACCTTATACCCCACCCGATTATTTTCATTTCTCATCGAGCGCGAGAATCTCAATATTCAACATGATAATCACCAGTCTCCGATAGAGTCCAAAGCTCTCTTCTCTTTTACTTTACACATCCCTATCTCAGCTCTGTATCTCGCTTTTCTTTCTCCTTTCTTTTCATTTTTCTTCAACTAAGAGCAGGGCTACATAAAACGGGAGACCTTACGATAATTCAACACTATGGATGACACCGGAGTTGGGTTCATGAGAAACAAAAAAGGCGATCCTTTTCAACACGGGATACGGAGTTTCTTCATGAAGTGTTTGATATAATTCAACGGAATCTATTTACTCGAGTCTTGAATAGAAGCTCCAAGACATCGTATAGACAAAAGAAAATTAAAAAATTTCAATCTCAATTTAATGATGGACGTCTCTTGTCTTCCATTCTTCTCAAGGTTATACGCTCTTCCTACCAGTCAAGAATGGGAGGGATAATGGCACGCGACGATACGGAAGAATGCCTTGTATTGCATAGCGGGTCGTAACAATAACTGGCGTCCCCAGAAGGATGTTAAACATAAGAATAATACATGAGACGAGGATCCTGCCACTCAAGTAATGAAAAGAACAAGAACAAGGAAAGTATCAATGATGTCAGCTCGTCATGCCCAGTAGAACTCTTCCCAGAGCGCCTAAAAGCCACCCGATAGGCCTTATGAACCACACAATCCAGCTTCCAATCAAAACCACATACCCAAGCGCCCGACCTACAAGCATCATGATGAAACCAAGAGCAGCAAGGTAAATCGTGGCTTGATAAAGATCGGTCAGCAAGCGAGCAAAATCCTTCTCGCTTGGCCTAGGCCAGGCCCCTGTTGTAGTGTAAACGGAGCAAGCATGGAGCAGGTTCCTGAAAACATGTAAGCAATGCTCAGCCATGTTCAGGACACAGTTCAAGGCAACCCTGAACAAGTCTGTCCTCGAATGCCTGTTGTCCATTATTTGAGCAAAAAGTCCTTGTGCCTGTGCAGCCGACAGAACGAAGATGTCCATCAATAAACTCATAGTCACCGAATTCAATACACCCCGGTAATCCGGCTGTACGACACTAGCTTGCAGACCAGCATGTAGGTCGGTGACTTTCAGACGAGCATGCTCTCTTGGTGTGCACTTGTCGCTCGACCTGTGGTCTTCCTTGTGATCTGTCCTACTCTCTTCTTTAGGATCATCAACTTGAAGGCCATCCAATTCGGCCACTTCAACAATTCTAGCGGTCTGCGGTGGTGCTTTTTGATTTCGTTGATCCCTGGTGAGCGAACTGGCGGGAGAAATATCCTGGGCCGAGGATGGAAAGAATTGAGACGAGTCCGAAACACTCCTGGCAGGGGGTTGGTTCTCGTTGCTCGGCGGTGCAACACACACGTGTGATGAAGCAGAATTATGTGTGCGTTGACCGAGATTTTCTGTGCGCGATTTTACCATGCCTGGCATACGGATGTACCCACGTATAGCTCGGCGCCTCTCTACGCCCAAGTGTTCCAGCTCTGCTCGAGTTTGCTGTACCACGGGGGTGCTTGTGATGGGAGTGCCTCTTGAAGGTACTGTATAAGTTACGTGTGATCTCTCCCACGAATTTTGGGTCGCTCGTCGTAACCCTGATGGTGAAGAGCTCATCTGTGGCTTCACCCTCGCATCCTTGACTGTCTCGCCTGCCACTCGAGACGTGGGCTGCTGTATTCGTGTTTGCGTCGATGTAGCGCTTCTCGTATCCGCCATAGTCACCATAGTGCGTGTGATAGTGGGTGTGATAATGAATACATCGTCCCCCTGGTTCTTTCTCTGGTCCGGGATTCTCGTTGTGCTGGCAGCGTGGCGTGTGTTCTCTTTGCCTGAAATACGCGCAGACATCTCTGGTTTTTCCTGGTGCGTGCATGTGGTCTCGCGACACATCGTCTTCGGCGACTGCTTGGAGCATTGGGCATGCTTCAAATTCTGAGAAATTGGTTTCCATTCTTCTTGAACGACAGTCTTTTCCTCCAATGCTGGTGTCGCCGGGTGACTCGGCGTTGCGAGTTTCTTCCACTCCTTCGCTTTGGCCATTGGTACCGAGACATCTACTACTCTTGGGCGCTCGTTGGCCGTCGAGAAAAATAGGATCTCGTCGGGGTTTTTGTCGTTTGGGCCATTGATTTCCCTGCACCCTAAAAAAGAGCCGTCCGGATTCGGCTCGGGCGCCTTCTGTTTTGGTTTTGATGGAGATTCCTCCCATATAGTGCTGAAGCGCTGCTTTCCGATCTCGTCAGGCGAGTAATAGCGATTATGACCATATGTCGGCGCTTGATCATCTACCTCTGTCGAGCGTGAATCTTGGCCATCAAGGGTGCCCAGCTGTTTTCGTTCGTGTTCTGGAGGATTCGGCTTATCTTCAGGCGTCGTAGTACGCGGACTTGGTAGGGTATCTGGATCAAGCATCGTCTCGCCTTCTTTATGCACTTTCTCAATACTCTTCTGGAACTCCATAATCTGCTCCACGCTCATCGTTGGCGGATTTGGATCTCTCGCTGAGGGCATATTAACGACAAATCTATCCTCCCACTCAGTCATCGAGCTACTGGGGCCTGACACCGGCGATATAGACGGGTGTGAATGAATGGACGAGTCAGTCGTACTATATATCTTCTCTGGAGACCCCTGAAGCGCTATTTCACGGGTCTCTTGGGCTGCCTGTCTATCCTTGGTCGAGCGAGAAGCAATCTGACTTGCGGAATGGCTCCGGGATTTAGACGCAGGGCTGCCTTGACTATCGACGCTAGGGCCCGCAGTTTTGGTGCTGGCCTTGGCACCTTGCCCAGATAGTCTTGCATCACGAGTAGTTGGGCTCGCGACTTTTAGCTTATGTTTGGCAATTTCGTGTTTGGGCGTGCTAGCCAAAGACCGAATTTTTCGGTAAGCTTCCTGATAATAGTCCTTCTGCTTGTCTTTACTCCGCGTTGAGGTAGGCGAGTCCTTGTCGAACTTCTCTCGGACCTTTCGCCAATATTGCTCACGGTCTTTGTCCGTCGCCTTTGGTGATTCACGGTTTGCGGCACCCGGGGACTGTCTATTCTGGACGTGCGTGTTGACCTTCTGCTCCTTTATCCTGGGCGTGACAGACTCTTCCTTCTTTTGGTCCCTAGCCCTATCCGCAAACACTCTTGGCTTGGGAAGCTTGGTGGGCCTACCTCTTCGCAAGAGACTCTGAGGCGGTGTTTTGGGGGAGCCTCCCTTCAATCCAGCCGGCTTTTGGTCCAAGCCCGTAGTATATGCTTCATTTTGGTCGTTTTCCGCGCCTTCGTTAATGAGAGTGGGACGTCCGCCATTTCGAGCTCGGGGTTCAAGGTTGAGCAAGTGTCCATTTGGCAAATGCATGTATTCCTCCATTTTCGTCCGATGGGGAAGGCTGGAGGCTTCGACACTTAGGCCAGGTTCAGCCCTTCGTCTGAACCATTCCTTCCCAGAAGAGAATCGAGTTGTTGCTCGTTTTCGAGAGAGGATTGTATGATCACTACGCCTTCGAGGGCGTTTGCCGTGCGGCGATGGAACTGAAGACTCATCGAAACACGACAGAACATATGAAAGAAGATTTCGAGAGAACATTTGCTCTGCAGGCTGATTCCAAGTTGCAAAGGGATGACGTGCGTAATGATACGATTGGAATGCTGAGGAACCCAGCTCTCACCACTCTAAGGAATGCAACAACAAACGAGAATGGCCCAACATGGAATGTGTGGTCTAGCCTGTGACGCTATTTGGCATGGTAGTTGCACGCTAGTTGGCAAGTGCCTTTCAATTTGGTTCACGTTTGTGGATCATGAATGGGAAGTAACGATGCCCATGCCCATCTGGGCACGTCCCAAGCAGGAGCAAACAGGTAATCTTAGCAGGAGTGAAAAGACTGGAACATATTTTGGCTTCTTAATTTGATGTTGTGGGTCATTTAAATCTCCCACAGGTCGCAACAATGCGGCACGGAACATATATTACAGTGGCTGGCCCGCGTCCATTATCGACCTGCATTCCCGAGCTGATATGAGTGGACGTTATACCCCCTAATCACAATAGGAAAAAAACCTCTAAGGCGATAAAAAGACCTAGAACTCCCAGACTCCCCTCCCATATGCTTAGATAAGACTTGTCCACAAGACTATATGTGTGTGAACGGTATAAGAAATCCGAGGAATGCGTGGTGCATCGGATTGCCAATCATACTGTTCCCCTTTTCACTGGAAACAGCACATGACATTGTCTAGAACCTCCCTGTTTGCCGGCGTGACTCGAGGTGACTCCGTCCCGGGCTTGACGCCATGGGATTTGCGTCGCCAGGAACATTGCTCCTTTTGAGCGGACTAGATGGCTTCTTCATCGGACTTGCACCTCGCTCTCTATAGAAGAAATCCCCAGTATTTTGAAGGCGACGCTCAAAGTTTGTTGAGGCTGATTTCCTCAACGGAGAATTAGCATGCGAGTAAATACCAAGACTCCCGCCGTCCCCCGTGGCAGTAGGGGTTTGACGAAACTGTGGCTGGCGAATTGACGAGATGGGCCCTCGAACGATAGGAGAAGCATCCCGTAAATGACTTGGTGTTTGCAGTGGGCCTCGGTACTGAGAAGGGCCAGAAGGGGTTCCGGCTAGGGATTGACGTCCGGAAGACATGCCATCCGGATCAACGTGTTTAAGGTAGTTCGGGTTCGGACTGGTCTTAAATCCCCGCTGAATGACGAAGGTAGGAGTATAAGTATCAACTTTATTAGATTTTGATTCAGAGCCGGACTGAGTAGCGTCTGCGTTGTGGAACTGAGTTCCAACATCTCTCATTAGAGGTTGAGTTCGAGGATGCACATATTTCGTGTCGTACTCCTTCAACACCTCCTTATGGACAAGAGCGGAATCCTTTGCCTGCTGCGTAAAGGATGAGGATAAAAAGGTCATCTGCACTGATAGCAGGGTCGTCAGGAAGATCGTTGTCACTATGGTAACACTTGGTCGCGGATCTGATAATTGTGTAGGCAGGAAGAGCCAGTAGACCAGTACATGTCCAGGGCTGAAAAGGCAAAACAACCGAAGACATATCGGTAACGGATCCCAGACTGCAAGCTCCCACACATCGCGCTGCGCATCGGGGTGCGCTCTTGATCGTGCCGACCCTGAAACCACATTGGTCAAGTATCGCAATGGCGAGGCCGGTGTTGAGTCAACTCGTACACGGTGAGCTGATGGTGTGGCAGGTGCCCGATCGATCGATGCTTCAAACATGCGATAGTGTCGTTTGCGGTAAAATGTATAAAACGCATTAAACCCGGTAAAACCGACGAGTAGATGAACGATGAAGGAAGTCTGTAACGATGGTGCTTGTTAGCGTCGGACCACGCCCATGTCATAGTAGAAAAAGACGGTGTTAGATGAGAAAAGGAGAGCCACCTACAAGCCAGCTAAGCCAAGGAGCTCCTCCATCATCGCCGAAGACATCATCGATGGCTCTACTACCACTGGGACGAGAGTTGGCTCTTGCGATCAAGAAGACCACGTTCAGAGCCACACCCAAAGGCAGCGCCCAATCCTTTTCGAACTGATCCCAGTCATTTGCATCAATCTCTTCCGACAACCATAGGAGGAAGTCTAACGGGTTCAGATATGATTTGATACGCTCTACCAATGGTCGACGGCGTATGAGCCGGGGCATTGTGACGCCGGTAAAGCTATGAAGGTAGCGCGAAAAACTACAAAGCGGGCAGGTATTAGCCTAGGAACTAATGCCAAAAGGCAGATGGTAGTGAACAACATGGACATACCTTTGGCAAGACAAAACGCCAAGTTGAGGCAAGTTTTCGGTCCCACTTGTGTAAACATACAAAACACAAGGATAAAAAGCGCGCTTAGGTAAGCAGCGTCGGGGCCACTTATGACGACTGTCCGATCGAGTTACGGGAAGTCGAGACTCTCCGGGGACACTGTCACCCTTGTCCTACTGTTATTTGCTTTGTAGATCACATTTACCTCCAAGGCGTTTCCTTCTCGGGCCCTTCATATCCCTCGCAATGGCGGCCTCGGCCGTGGCATATAAGGTACACCAACCATCTCCCCTCTTACTGGCACCAGACAGACAGCTGACCCAAAACAGGACCGGCAGTTTCTTGCCGTTATCGGAGATGAAGAGTAATTCGCAGCCCATGGACTTATTTCAGGGGAAGGATTTTGCTAATCCCTCTCTTTAGCTCGGTAACGGGACTTCTTCTCGCAGGTGTCGGTGTAGGTACCTCGACAGCTACAGTCGGTGACCCTGAGCTAATCGGCCCTTTAAATTCAGCATGTCACAGATCCCCCCGACTCCCAACGGAATTTTCTCGTGGTAGATTCCAAGACCGAAACGTCTACGATCGAAAAAGCGTTCCAAAACTTTACTCAAGAAAGAAAAGACATTGCTATTGTCCTCATCAATCAACACGTATGTTATTCTAAGGCTCCAAATGTTTTAGATTAAGATGCTCTGTTTTTGTTCATCGTCATTCATAGTCATGCTAACCGATGGGAATAGATTGCAGAGCGCATCCGACACAGTGTTGATTCCTTCGCCGACGCATTCCCTGCCGTTCTAGAAATCCCAAGCAAGGACCACCCATACGACCCCGAGAAGGATAGCGTTCTCAAGCGGGTGCGACGGTTGTTTGGAGAATAGATACGGGGTGCCTCATTTTCCGTTTTCTCTGATCTCATCGTGTGGTCAAGTTCTAAGTGGTTGTGGCATAATGGATGTGTGCAAAGGGATGATACCCAGTTTATTCAAGAGTTACGCATGTAGAACTCTTAGATGCTTACCGTTCTTTATATGGTACAGAATGGGCTTCAATCTGATAACCCAGTCGGAGTGACTTTCTCGCAGAAGAAGTTTTATTTTGTGGTATCTCGTAAATAATTTGTGAATGACAGGTTATGGTTGGTAAGGGACAAGTTGACAGGAACAATAACAGTATTTGAAACCATAATCCCAGTGGCATAGTTGGTGTTTTTCCAGCCAGTAAAAAAGAGAGATTCTCATCTCATCCCCTCTTTGAAGATTGAGGAGCCTGCGAATTTGATCCGGCAAAGCGCCAGCTATCGATATAGCGCGGAGTGCATGGATGGGCTTATGAGATCCACGATGGCCAAGGACAGGGACGCATACGTAGAATATCATGTGTGTATCGGTAAATGCTTTGTCTGATAAGCTCCATAAGCTGAGCCGTATCGCCTTCGTACACGTAAGAAAGAGTCAATGAACATATGTCGGGAGCCGGTACTTGAAAAGGCGGCCGGGGAGTTTGACATCCCCGGACTACGTCTAGCCATCTTGGTAGAGGGCGGCGGTACACAGTTTTAGTGAGTGATATGGAAATGTTTTTGCTTTTATAGAGGAAGGCTGATATCATGGGCATTCAATCACCCAACATTTGTAGAGAAACCTGTGAAGGTGGGTCAATCTCCACGATAGGCGTCGGTTCGGGCTCCATAACCTTAAGTGCGGACGAAATCATGTTTTGGATCCATGAGACTTAGATACTCGTAAAAGATGAGTAACTGCGTAAAACTCCGAAGTCATCACATCTTGAAAAAACCTTCTGTAAAATGGATTTCGGGAGATTTTACCGTCATTTGGTAGAAACTTAGATGACGATGCGCCAATCAGAGAGGTGAACTCCTGCGGGTGTCACGTGCGCTCTACCATTCGTCCATTCGTCATTGCTTTCCAATCTCCAGTGTTCCCATGACACCGCTTCTCCTCTCCAGCTACCCCTTCCACTTCCCAAATATAGTACTTACAAGTATACTTAGTACGACAGCTTCCATACAGTCTGCTTTGACTCTCTGAATTTGCCATATTTTCTTTACGCGGTTCGATTCTCCGCAGTTTGCTAAGCCCTCGCAATCATGAAGCTCTTATCAGCTGCCGCTACGCTTCTCGTCTTCCTTGCCCCCATTTCAACTACAGCTCGAAGCCTCGACATCTTTCGGTCGTCTCAGTCCCCTATCCAGGTTCAAGCCCAATCTGTTGGAGGAGATAATCCTCTAGAGTATTGTACGGATCCATCCGACAACATTCTAGATATTCAGTCGGTGAATCTATCACCCAACCCTCCTCTTCCGTACGTCTGAATGAACAGCACATGTGGGAAAGCATATACAGGCGTCCCGCACACCTTAGTAACCCTAGAATATAACAGCTGATTGGGATATAGTGGCAAAACGCTCGTCATCGAGGCTAAGGGTACCTTCCATGAGAGGATCGAGCAGGGCGCATATGTCCTTCTAGAAGTCAAATATGGCTTGATCACTCTTATCAGGCAAACTGCCGATCTTTGCGAACAGATCGTTAATGTTGATCTTAAGTGTCCTCTGGAGAAAGGTGAAATGACCTTGACCAAGCAGGTCGACTTGCCGAAGCAGATCCCTCCCGTGAGTTTTGCCCCAGTTTCAGCTCGCGTGTGACTTGCCATTGAGTACCCCAGGCATTAGCCAAGATATCTACTAATACAATCATTTTCGCATAGGGCAAGTACACTGTACACGCAGATGTCTACACCAATGATGACAGGCGTATTACTTGCCTTGATGCCCGCAACATTGAATTCAAGGGCCCATTCTAAGAGGTTGGCATTACGTACAACCCCCACCTGGATGTCCACTTGCTCAGTCCAAGTTGAACCCTCCATACCCTTGATTACGAGTCTCGTCATGTGGTACATAAATGACTTGTTGTCTCGTTCTTTCTTTCCAAGCGCATTATTCATGATTCTTCCAATTCAATCCGCCATATTTCGTACGGCGTTTCGGGCTATCCGCTGGATACAGCTGTTCTATGTGTTAAGTCCGGGTGTCTTCATGTCTTTCTGCTATCGCTTACTTGCATATGTATCATCAATCCAAGTAGAATTCCAATGTTCATACGCATTGTTTATTCGAAACAAGCCCATTGGGGCCGCTTAATTCCTATAATACAACGGTTTCGTTGTATTATATATTGCCTATTACAGGACTACCGTTTTGTTTTTTCTTTTAGACAGGTAGAGAAGCGTGTATTTCGTGTATGGCAAAGGGCTGGAACTTTTCTACCCCTACGTTGATTTACTCCTATATACAACCTCGATAAACACCCTTGGGGCTGTCAGGATGAGGATGTATTAGTAAGACCTCTAAATCTTGTATGTATATGGGGGCTGATCGTCTTCAGCTGCGGCATTGTACAGAACAGTTTCTGCTCAAGTTAGTACTAATCCAGTATACTTTTTTTCCTTTATCACAGAACTCTTGACTGGATTAAGATCATCCAATGCTATGTCTTCCACTATTTAAGGAGTTTGTATGATGTTACCTTCCAGTTTCTCCACTATATTTGTTCCACTGGTAGTTCCGGAACTTGTACGGCTCGGTATCAATCATCGACTTGATCGAGTCTATTATGCAAGCTGTATACTCGGTATTATAGTCAGGATGGTTGAGGTACAGCATATTTGCGGAATATTTCAAATTTCCTAACCAGCCCTCTCAGTATGGAGCTAGAGAGTCTAACTTCAAGCCTCGGAAACGAAAATCCCAGCCATGCCCATGCCCTAAGAAAGCAAATCAGTTAGCTTGAGATAGAGTTGGGGCACTCCGAAAGTGTTTAAATTCAAGGGGCGAACTCACAGTTCCGACGCACATAGAGGTGACTGCTACTCTCTTGTTCTGTCTCCGTAACTCAGAGAGAGCAGTAACAACTTGCCGTGCTCCTGTACATCCCAGCGGATGGCCGAATGCACTATAACGGTCAGTGAGTGAAACTCAAACAGCTTTCCATCTAGCTGCTTTGCTTACATTGCACCACCCCGAGGGTTCACCTTGGATTCATCGAGGTCAAGTTTTTGAACACAGTAAGTGCCCTAGGCATACGTTAATGCCTTGTCTTTTTCAGAATGCCCGGGGTAGGGTAGAGCAGAAGAGAACCGAGCTCGACCTACCATGGATGCAAAGGCTTCATTGATCTCGAAGATATCAATATCATCCTTAGTTAAGCTGAACTTTGAGAGGATCTTAGGAATGGCGATGGAGGGGCCAATCCCCATGATTCGAGGTTCTAAGCCAGCGACAGTGGCCCCGCAGAACTTCCCCAGAATGGGCTGGCCTATTTCTTGAGCGCGAGAACGCTTCATGAGGACAAGTGCTGCGGCGCCGTCGGTGATTTGACTAGCATTACCACCCGTTGTGGCACTGGGCTTCCACTGAGGGAAAGCTGAACGGATCTTGCCAAGTGAATCGGCAGTGGTGCCGTACCGAATACCATCGTCTTGATCAACCACAACGTTCTTCACCTCGCCAGTCTTTGGATCCTTGACCGTAGTTTGGACGGGAACTATTTCATCAGCAAACCAGCCAGCCTTCTGGGCACGCTCCGCTTTCTGGTAGCTCTTGGCTGCAAACTGGTCATGCCTTTCGCGACTAATGCCAAATTGAGTTGCTACATTCTCGGAAGTCTGGCCCATGGGCTGCTTATTTTGTGAGGCAATTGGATGTGTCGTAATTTTATCGGACAATTCCGGTGCGCCGTTGTCGGGGTTAGTGCTCATGCTCTCCGCTCCCACAGCAATGCCGACGTCGATCGAACCGGCAATGATCTGGTTGGCAATGTTCTGGATCGCCAGCAATCCAGAAGAGCAGAACCGGTTGGCAACTGATGCAGCAGCGGTGACGGGGAATCCTGCTGCCAGAACAGCAGAACGGGCGATGTAAGCCTGGCCGGGGGCAAGTACATTGCCGACACAAACATCTTCGACAAGATTGGGATCGAGGTTGGAACGCTCCCGGACACTCTGATTGACTTGTCAGTTATGAAAGCACCTAACCTAACCAGGATAGCGTCTTACCGTCAACAGCGAGATAAGAAGTTCGTCCAAGGTTGTATCTTTCAAACCACCCTTTCTAGCTTTCGTTAGAGGGGTCCGTACGGCGAGTGTAATGACCTATTATTGCACATGGTCAATCTCCCATTGCATCCCACGTATATAATAATGCTCGAGCATGCGAGACATACCACATCGTCTGGGTTTTTCGCCAAAAGCTTTTGCCTTGCGGATGCGGAGCCAGAACCTGAGAGCTGGTTTGCAATAGAGGATAATCGTTGCTGAGGTGAAGACATGTTTTTGAAGCTTGATCTGTGTATTTATTTTACAGGCGTCTCCCCTATACACTTCGTTTTGGAAAGAATAGAAAGTCACTAACTCCCCTGCAATGATGCGCACTTTGCAAATATTATAACAACCTGGAGCAAACCCAAAAGTATTGATCAGCCGCGGTTCCTGAGTCCGGGGAGAACGGATTACGATACCGAGCCGAAAGTTGGGAAGCAGTTAATTGAGAGCCAGAAGCTGTCCAGAGCCGAGTGGACTTGCCGTTGAGCTGTATTGTGAGTGTAAGATACGGTAAGACTGGGTGGCCTCGGCTGTCGGTCAGATCCAACTTCAGTGAAATCGCCATGATTGGCTTCCAATTTAGCTCTGTAATCTGTGCAGATATTGATAAGAAAGTCTATTGTGGATCAGTCGTACAATATGGGGAAAAGTTCATTGGAACTGCGAATCTTTGTCACTACTATTAGGCTTCGTTCAAAGTTGATTTATCGTGATGTGAATCCTGCTACGGGCAATACATGCATGAGCCATTGTATTGGTGCCTGAGGAACCATCACAGTACCAGTCAATTTCTCCCGATTTCGTCTTCTTCCTATTTGGCAGTACTAGTATACTACCCTATTGGCTGGAATCGACAGAACTGCATTACAATTGGCGGTCCTGACGTCTGGTACCCCCCTCAATCTGGATATAACGATCTATCGGATGGCAGTACTCCTCTGATTGCCGCTTGGCTGTCATGCAGAACAGACCCCTGAACCCCGGATAGTCGATCTGCACCATGGCCGGCATTCTCAGCTCCCGTCTCTAAATTCCGACTCGGCCCTAGCTACACAGCTATTAGTTCCTATATTCATACTTCTCTCTAATCGTGCTGCGGCTAGCCTTGGCGACCTTATATACCTGGGGTCAAGGCGAGCTCACTGTCTTTGTTTAACCCTTGTGTGACTGCTCTGAATTGATCGCCGCAATTGCAGCATACAAAAGCAACAAGACACCCCAGACGTATATTATTCCCTACCCTCCTCTAAAATCCTCACATCCAAATGGATCTCTTCTCAGATATTAGCATGCCGACCATGGCGATGGCTTCAGCCCTCGCAGTAACTGCGGCGGCTTATCTCAATGCCAAACTTTCAATTTCTACTGATCTGTCGACAATATACAATGATCGGTCTTGGACGAAACGCCTTGGCCAAAGAATTGCGCAGCTAGGGGATACAACAACAATCTATAAGATGCTTGAAAGAGTCATTGAAGCTGATGGTCATGGCCCGGCAGAAGCACTCTGGTTTGAGAACGAGACATGGACATATAGTGAACTGAAGGACCGTACGTATCACTGTTGTCTCACAAATGATTCTTCGTCACAGCGCAGCTCGTTGCGTTAACTTACATTTGTATAGTTGTGGATCGATTTGCTGCAGTACTCCATGAAAGAAATATTTATCCGGGCGATTTTGTGGGTGTCTTTACTACTAATTCCTTAGAGATGGTGGTGACAATATATGCAATCTCTAAGTTGGGTGCTGTTGCTGCGCTTCTAAATACGAATCTCCGAGGTAATACTCAGGGGCTATTTCTATGCAACTCGAACATATACTAATACAGGCGTACATAGACGACACATTCATCCACTGTCTGAATGTTTCTGGTGCCAAGCTTATCATCTCATCTCCTGACTTATCAGAATTTGTTTGTTCTGATTTGCCCCATGTTGCGCTGAGCCTATCGTCCTTCGACGGCGTGTCTTCGGGGTCCACAGAAGTTATCACAGCAGTACAGTTGCAAAAGTACTCTCCTCTTGGCTTGCCTCCTGCTAAAAGGTCGCCCAGCGATCTGGTCGCTCTGATTTACACATCTGGAACCACGGGGAAACCTAAAGCATGTGCAATCCGAAATATGATGACCCTCGTAACATCTAATCCACTGACGGTTGACGTGAATAATCCTTCGAAGTACTTCCCACTGCGCACATATTCCTCCCTTCCTCTTTTCCATGGCACCGCTTTCTTCACGGGCTTGTGCTACTCCGTTGGAACCGCAAGCACCTTATGTCTGCGCCGCAAGTTCTCGGCTTCGCAGTTCTGGAAGGATGTCCATGATTCGAGAGCCACCCGTATCTTGTACATCGGTGAGCTGTGCAGGTATCTCCTGTCTACACCTCCTTCGCCCTTTGACCAAGACCACCCCTGCATCGTGGCTAGTGGCAACGGACTACGTGGGGAGATCTGGGAGCGTTTCCGCCAAAGGTTTGGGGTCCCTGAAATCCGTGAGTTCTACCGGTCCACCGAGGGTGTGGCGAAATTCGACAACTTCGGGGTCGGGGCTTGGGGTGCAGGAAAATGTGGCTTTTCGGGCCCCATCAGGCGATATCTTGAAGATGACATATTCATTGTGAAGTACGATACCGAAACTGAGATGCCGTACCGGGATGCAAAGACAGGCTTCTGCGTGAAAGCCAAGCTAGGCGAGGAGGGAGAGGCGATTGGACGAGTCCGGACCCGCGGGTTGCTCACTGAATATCTCCACAACGAGGAAGCCACCGAAAAGAAGTTGCTCCGGGATGTGTTCCAGAAAGGTGATATTTTCCAGCGTAGCGGTGACCTTGTGGTCCAGGATGGAGATGGCTGGGTCAAGTTTCAGGACCGGGTTGGCGATACTTTCCGCTGGAAAGGCGAGAACGTTAGTGCAGGAGAAGTCAGAGACCATATCTGCCGAATTCCTTCCGTCCATGATGCCGTCGTTTACGGCGTAAAGCTACAAGGGTGTGTTCTCGATACGTGTTGCTTGTGATATTATTCTATATACTGACATGCTGTTCTATCAGATACGATGGACAAGCCGGTGCTGCAGGTATCACACTTGAAGAATCTTCTGCAGCAGTGGAGGCCGAATTCATGTCCAACTTGTACCGCGAGCTTAAGAAAAAGGGTGTGCCGTCATACGCTTTACCCCGCCTTGTCCGCATCACTGAGAAGTGAGACAAATACCCATGGCATGCCCTACCTATGAGAATTCATGCGCTGACTTACCTTTTTTTTTAATCTGAATAGAGTTGCGACTGGTGTCACTTTCAAGCAAGCCAAAGGCGACTTGACGAAGAAGGGGTGGGATCCACGAGCGGACTGGAAAGGCGATAAGTTGTATTGGCTGAACGGTAAGAAATACGAGAAACTCGACGAGCGGAGCTGGACTTCGATAGAGGGTGGACAGGCTAAATTGTGATGGAGAGATATTAAGATAATATTATGTATAGAAAGTATACAAACTTGCCAAGACGCTAGACCCTTCAATTTATCGGCTTATAATGAATCAAGATAATTTCCAAGGTTTCTTTTACCCAGTAAACTTCCGGCAGTTGATTAAATCTACCAGCCACTTTCAATTAATTCATGTTTGTTATTTATTTTACTCTAGTTTATTTTTTTATTTTTTTTTTCGTATTTATTTGAATTTAATTCATTATCTTCCAAATGCAATCAATGCTTTCTCAATGGCTGCATTCGGAAGGCTCGCAAGAACAGATTCGAATTAGGGCCCAGAGATCGGCATGAAGCTAAGTGGTTAATTGACCAATGTATGAACACGGCCTTCGATTCTCTCCCTTCTATTCGTCGTATATCTTGGTATCATATCAGTCTACCGAATCGTAAGGCGCGGGGTTTATCTCTCTCGCATCTCGTATAAGAAGGTTGCGTGTCCTAATCTCTCGAAGCAGGCTTGCCAAGGAAGATTTCAATCTCAGCTACAGCTGCACTATGGCAGCCCCTCCACAGGATTCTAATACCAACGCAGATGATGGAAAGCCTGTAGAGCAAATCGCTCAGGAATCAGACCCTGACAAGGATCTAGAGCAACCAACTGCACCCGATCAGTTTGATGAGAGATACTGTACCACCAAATGGGAGACATGGGCTTACTATGCGTGCGTCAGTCACAACATTACGTGAACTGAGAATTTACTAAGCGAGACAATCCAACTAGTTATTATATTGGAAACAATGGATTATCTTTATTCAGTAGGGCTCCATTCAATTCTCAAGTCAGGGCAAACTTACTAATTGACGGGCAACCCTCAGACTTCGGCCCTACTGCCTTCCAAAACCTCCTCTCCCAAGCCGCTGGCGATTACGGAACGCTCTATTTCATAGGGCACCAGCGCTCTGTTGAAAGCATCGTACTCCTCAGCAACGGAATTTCCTTCGCCATCCAAGTGGTAATCTTCCTAGTCATCGGCAGTTTCGCCGACTTCGGCACATGGCGCCCCAGCATCTTGATTACCCTTTCGATAATCGCATACGCAATTGGCTTCGGCTGGCTGGGCGTCCATACGGCAGACAAATGGCATATCGGCGTGGGGTTGTACATCGTCGGATTAATCGCCTATCAGACTACTCTGACCTTCTGGCTCGCCGCATTCCCAGGTCTGGCGCGCAATACGCCCGAAATGAAAGCCAAAGCTGATGCGTACACTGCGGGAATCATATCCCGGGAAGAATACGATTATGCTGATACGATGGAACGGAGTAAACTGGCGAACATTGCTTTCTATATCCAGTCCGTTGCGGAGATTATCATCCTTGCTATTATTGTTGGTATTATGTTTAGATTGCGTGTCAATGCCAGTGACGAAAATAATAATTGGGGCTTGAGTGTTCTTATCGCGTTTGCGAGTGGTGTGTGGCTGCTTGTCTCGTTGCCTTGGTTCTTTCTCGAAAAGCGTCGGCCGGGGCAGGACCCTAAGGGAAGGAATATCTTCTTGGCGGGTTTGTGGCAGCTTTATTATGCTGCCAGGCAGATATGGAGGTTGAAGCAGAGCTTGCTTTACCTTATTGGTAAGTTAGACAATTGGCATCACCCAGTCGATTCATGGTTTTTTGGATGTGTCAAGGTTGACCACTGGAATTCCAGGGTATTTCCTCCTGGGCGACTCGTTGAACACAACTGTGACTGTGATAGCAACGCTGCAGAACAGTGTGGTATCTTACAACACCCTCCAAATAACGTATCTCCTTATTGCCGGTATCGCAGCTCAGGTCGGTACACCAACGAACTCTACATCCTGCACATATCTCTAACCTCCTTGGAACAACAGGCTGTTGGCATCTACGGCTTCTGGTCCATCCAGCAACGCTTTAAACTCGATACCAAAACCATGTTCAACGCGATTGCCGTCGCGATAATCTTGCTCGACGGTTGGGGCATGATAGGCATCTGGACGCAGAAATTTGGGTTCCACAATGGTTGGGAATTCTGGGTATGTTACGCACAACTGTGTGGAAACTCGGTCAAATACTAATCGTACGTGCAATAGCTTTACCAAGTATACTACGGTCTATTCGTCTGTCCCTGGTATAGTTACTCGCAGATCATGATCTCAGAGGTTGCACCCCGAGGCCATGATTTTCTTTTCTTCAGTTTGTTCAGCATTGTTGGAAAGACATCGTCTTTCATTGGGCCCCTTGTTTCAAGTGCTATTATCGATGCGTCGCCATCCGGAAACGCCTCGACGCCTTTCTACTTTCTTTCTGGGCTGAGTGCAGCCAGCTTTGCCGTTTTGGCAATTTGGTTGGATCTGAAGAAGAGTCGACGAGAGCAGGAGTTGTTTCTGCAGGATAAAGATAGGGTAGGGTCGGATAATTTGTGAATTGTGTATGTCGAGAAGTTTATGGATATAGTTGTGGGAGGGGTGTTTTATATATATTTATAAGGCAAACTGGGAATAATTCTCAGAATGTTGGGCTATCAGCTTAGATGATCCACCATAAGAATTGTTTACGGTATACCTTGAGTGGGATGATCGACCGAGGTTCATGGTCACTAATGCCAAATAACCGTTCTAACAGGTAGTTTATCTCGTTTCTCCACTAGTTCATGCGGGTACCTTGTCCTATGAAGTAATATGAATCAGAATGACTCATTGTGATATTTCCCCAAGGGCTGGCCCCCATGATTTGTACTGACATAGAATGAATCCACATAGATATATCTCTGAGACATATTGTCTGTTCAGGCTTCAGAGGGGAAGTTTCTTGGTTTTCTTTATGTGCGGTTCACTCCCGTTAATAAATTTTATAGGGCTAAATTTTCAAACCAGACTCCACTGTAGTTGTATACACTTCGCGTTCAACCCCTTAGATAATTGGCTCGCCAGTGTGTCCTCATTCTTCCTCCTTACTAGTTAAAAAGAAGCCATTGAAGTAGCTAAGCCTGGCAAGCGTAGATACAACCAAAAGACCACACACCCCTCCAATCCTAAGCCAGATTGCACATCCAAAATACAACAATGATCAGACAGCAAACCCGCCTGGCTCTCTATTAGCTGTATTCACCTAAAACAATACAAGCTAAAACTTAGATATCCGGGAAGTGTGTGGTCCACAAAACCCACTAACATATATAAAAGAGCAAAAGTCCTCCTACCACAGTTTTTACTCGCTTTTCATAAAGCTCCTCGCTAAGTGAGCTATTGAGGCAAGCCGTGTACACACATCCACACCGTCGACGCAGCTGAAACCCGCCTCTCCACCGCGTAGGAGAGGCTTTGAACCTTGAGCCTAGGGTCGGAGAACGACCACCCGAGTCCATTGCAGCCATCATGGCTTGCTTCCGACCACAACAGCAGAAGGAGCCTGTTCCCCCCTGGTGAATCTCTCTGGGAGTCGGGGGAAACGCTTTTAACACCAGCATTTGCCTGGAATGATAGCACGATAGGACACCAGCCTGAGCAGTGTTCTGTTGACGCCCAAGTCCAACCTGATCTCCTGCTGTCTGCTAATCCGCTATCACAACCGCCAAACCAACCTATTCCCTCTCCCTTCGCAGCTGGTTTATCTCGAGAAGAGGACATCTTCCCATCGAGACCACTCAATCCTCTAGATATATCATTGCAGGAGGCTGTATTCAATGGTATAAAAATCACTATCCATTCCTACAATCAAACCCATACTAGTCACTCACCGTCACCAGGATACCACGCCATCCACAACGATAACAAACTTCCCCTAGACTTCCTGCCCCGTAATGTATCCCAGCGACAAATCGACAACCCAATCTATAATGCAACTATATCTCCGAATACCAACACGACGGAACCAATACACCATCAAGACTCCTCAGCCGAGACCCCACAGATATTACCCTCCAGTGTATCCTGCGCCGGCAATTCAGAGGGAAAAGTTGAGACTAGCGAACCGGTCTCAAACAACGAGGACGAAATGACCGTCAGCAAGCGACGGCGTAATACTATGGCCTCGCGGAGGTATCGTCAAAAAGGACGCGACCGCATTGCTGAGCTTGAGTGTGCTTTGAGGGACATGGAGCGCGAGCGGAATGAACTCAGGCTTCGGTTGGCGAGGAAAGAGGCGGAGGTAGAGGCTTTGAAGGAGTTGTTGAGGGGTTAGATGTTTTGGTGGTTTTGGGGGTCTTGTTGGTTGCCAGGGGGGAGGAGTCGGCTTGAGGTGTTATCGAATGTTGATATTGTGGGATTATAGGTTAAATTGGTTGGAGGGCTTGGAGATATGAGTAGTATACTTGAATTTCATGTCCATTTTCTTGTTGGCAAGTTAGGAAGGATGGGGCTGATTTGGGAAGGGTGGGTGGAAAAAGTGAGTATATCGTATATCTAGTAAAGGTGGTAAATAACCACAGTGGCAAGGTGTTTTAATATGTTGTTTTATCCTCTTGGTGATGTTCAGAACCTACGTGGATGCACTGGATAGCCCTAATTGAAATGAAATGTACAGTTATTATGGAAAACTGATATTCAAGTAATAAGGTTGACAGTAAGGCGACCAAGATGTTAGATTGCTGGTTTACGTCGTGAGACCCTATTCTAGAGTCACGCTAAGCTATAGATGTAGGAAAGCAAACTGCAGTAGAAGAGAAGACAGGGATATATGACTTTTTTTCTTCCAAAGCTTTTAGATATAGACAAAGCTCTTGGATATAGAAGAGTGAAAATAAACTCCAGCCCATGCTATGCCTAAGCGCCGTATCTTGGGAAAGTGAACATAAAGGATCAATACCTGACGGAGAGCATGAAAGTAATGAAAGCAACATAAGAAGCACATAACTATCAACAAGCAATCTACGACTCTCCATCTGAGGAGGTGTTCTCCTTTGATTTGCTCTTCTTCTTCTTTTTCTTCTCTTTCTTTTCGGAGCCATCGACGTCCGCCTCCGCCTCCGAGTCGCGCTTCCGCTTCTTTTTCTCCTTTTTGTCCTTCTTTTCCTTCTTGGTACTCTCTAGCTCTTCGGGAGGTACGAAGGCCTTGGCACGCTCCTTCATCTTTTCTTCGCGCTTCACACGCTGCTTCTCCATAATTTCTTCCTTCTGTGCACGGTCCTTGGCTTCCTTGGACAGGAAGTACTCGCCGGACTCGATCTGCAAGTCCATCTTGCTCTTCTCCGGGGCGGGTGGGAAGGGAGTGTACACCTTCTTGGACTTGTCGGTGACCTTGAACGGTGTGTGACGCTTCGACAGTGTGCGCTTCTTGAAGTTTGGCAGGAATCGATCCCAGGATTCATTGGCGAGAGAAGGGTCCTTGGCCAGTTCACGCTTGATCATGAGCTCCTTGATGTGGTAGATGGGGTGGATATTGGCCATGCAGTCATTCACAACCTTGCGCACTTCTTTAAGACCTTTATAAGGGCCCATGGCGGAGACGGTGTTTCCTTGCACGAGGATATATGTACCGGTCAAGAGTTCGAGGGCCTTGAGTGTCGAACCTTGCGGCCCCAGAATACGTTGGCGACGTTTCACAAAGCGTTCTTTATTCCGAACTTGATTCCGAATTTTGATAATATCGCAAGCGACGTCATCCTCGAGGATCTTCAATGCCTGTCGTCAAGATACGGTAAGCGAATGAGAAAAGGGATGAAGTTGGTAAGGCAGACAATCAACCCACCTGTTGTACAGGCACACTTCTGGAAAGCAACTTGATAAGATCACGAGCTTTGAGAATTGCTGCCGGGTCAAAAGTCTTCCGGGTGGTTTTCACAGTCATGCTACCCTCAACCAAATCCAGGGTACAAGCGATTCCCTGCTTTTCCAGAGCCCTTGTCACAACGGGCCATGCCTCCTTCAGGTAAACTTCGCGATACTTGGGGAAAAGCGTGGCGAAGGAGGATTCCTCGGCAAAACTACCGGCGACATTATCATCGGCTTTGAAGGGCTCGACCTGGTCGAAGATGGTGGGTTAGAAGACGAAGTGTGCATGAAGTGTGCATGTCGCTGGGGGGTGCGACAAAGACAAACCTTCCACTTATCAATATCATCCGTATCCCACGGCTTATCCTTCTTATATGTGGATGGCATTTTGGGAGACTGATTTGCACAACTTTTTTGTTTAAAGTGGTATGGATTATTCTTTCTAACTTGGCGGCCAACTTTTTTCTGATCCGCGCGGAGGCTTACCGCTTCGGGACTTTAGCGCGCCTGGCGACTGAGGCCGCCAAATATGCGCCTCAGACGCACAAGCGCCAGGTTCAATGGTTATGGCGTCTACGCGGATGAGCCTCAAGGTGCTGCTTCAGCAGTTGGGCGTCTGGTTGGCCAATCCTCGGTCTATCAGCGGGTCCCATTCCACAATTCGCGATAGTTTTAAATACCGCAGAGCTACTCGAATTGCCATATCGGTACAGTGTTGCCTTCAGAAGTGTCCTTCCCAGCTGGGAGTAAATTGATCGATCAGATGCAGCTTGCGTATGTCAGAAAAGGCCTGAGCCCCTTTTGAGCATTCCACGTCCGTGGCGTCGGGTCTTTCTTCTGGCAATTTGGTACACGGGACAAGTTATTCCAGGCCACGTCGGCCGGGGCGGTCGAGATAACCCAGTGAATTTTTTTTAAACCCGAGCCGACTTGACCGTTTGTTTGTGGGCACTAGCTTCAACAGTAATAACCCTTTACGAATTCATCAATTTTTTTTTCCCACTGTCCAAAGAGAAAGACAGAGAAGGTTACCTGGGAAATTACAGAAGAGGCCCGCAGCTCCATATGCCCCACACGGTCTATTGTAGGAGACTTTCCATCAGAATGATGGTAAACCAACCAAAAGTTCAACAAATGACTCTTCGTATCATAGGGACATGATCGTAGCATATCTTGAAATTGTCTCTCTTTGTATTGGTCCAACAAATCGCCTCTACATGTCATGATCCTTAGAGTTTCATGGGGTGGCCACTGCTGATAGCAACCTTTAAATCTTGGGGACTGAGACTGGAAAGGTGAACCCTACCGAGCAGAATGCTTGCAGTATTTTGCAATGATCCAGACCAAGTATCACTAAAAACCTATCTTATTAAATCAAAGCAATGGGAAAAGACTATATAGACATGATTCTGCTTGGTGAGACAGGGGACGGTTAGTTCCATCGAGGAGGATTGAAAGGGTTCTGGCAAGTAATTTTCTTGTTCCTGCTTAAGGTTCAGAGACGACCCGTCAGTTCGGTACCCTACCCGAGACCGGGGCCTTTCAGGAATCCAAGTCTTTACACCGTCTTCCCCTTCCTTTTCTCCCCTTCTCCCTTCTCCAGAGGTAATCACTTCAGCTTCACGCTGCGGAACCCACTCCGTTGGAGCTTCCACTGAACCTAGCGTGGTTTCTCCCCCTACCCCTCGTATGGGCGATAAGATCATCAGACACCTCAAGATGATGCCCAGGCGCACCGGTTTTCCTCGATTTCCTCGTTTCACTGGTGTGTAACCTCGAGGGTGTTTCTGGACAACAGTCCCTGTTTCAACACTCACGTTCCGCACTAGACAGTTGCAAACCCACAGTGGCCCCTCCTTGGTCGATAAGAGATCAAACCGACGACGGTTCCGTCACCTCCTAGAAACGCAGATAGCCGTTCACGCAAAGCCTATTGGCAAAGGAAACAAGTGTCCGTTTGTCAACACGATCTTCTCTGCTTCAGTGGAAATCCATCCGGATATGTCAGGTGCCCTTTTGTCCGGCCTATCTAGGCTGCAGGCTGCAGGACTCATAGTGCATATTAGCGAGGCAGCTCGAATGATCTGGTTCCATAAACATCCCCTAGTGTGCCACCTCCGAACCCGAACTCACTGCTGTCCCCCATCTTTCCCGTAGATTTTCGTTATGTGCGAGAAACCCTTTTCATCGGACATTTCCACATGGAGTCATGTGCGAGTTTTGAGAACTACAATGTTGCTTGTGGACGGTTCAGTCAAGCGAAGTGGTTGCCGTATGTAACATCATCTGAGCAACAGCTTCTAGGAGCGAAGGAAGAAATTTAAACAAATTCCGTGGAACTAACCAATGTTTAGTTGCTTTCGAACTCTATTTGTCCAAATAGCAAGGTATCTAATCTGAAGGTCGAACAGTATGGTTGCACTGGGTCAGTTAGGACAGCAGTCTTTGTCGATTCAGACACTGCACCTCTCTGCCTACCGTGGGAAGAAGATTGCGTATTGAATACCACACCCATCCCTTCAACTGCATTCACTGGGGTTTCCTTCCAATGCAAACATACCTGGGTCATTAGAACAATGGCACGGAGCGCTTGAGGAGCGGACTTACAAAGGGAAATAGGCCTTAAGACTAGGGGTGTCGGCTTCCTCCTGTGCTTGCGCTATCAGCTCCGCAAACTGCTGTGGGGGCATCCGCAGGTGCTGCGTAAATGGATAAAGTCCCAGCGCGGGAAGCAGCTTTTTAACGTTTTCGATATTCATGGCGCCTATGTCTCGCATCCTTGGGTCTATCTAGTGTTAAGAAACCTTTCCATCCCTATGACACGTATACACTTTACCTGTTGACCATGCAGACAGGGGAAGTGGAATCATTCGAGCGTCGACCTCCGTCAGCCCCGCGGCTGTCAAAAGATTCCTCAATCTCGTCCCCACTCGAAGATCCTTCACTCCCTCCAAGGAGCCCATCAATTGCGTGCTCCATCGCCTCAATGCATGCTGCTCGGTAATCGAACCGTTGTCTGACTGGACATTGAAGTATATTTCGACTAACTGCACCCAACCTCCTGGCTTTAAGACTCTGTGGGAGCGGAAGATTAGTCTAACGCTTTCGACGGGACATCGTATTGGATCATAGAGCTTGTGTTCAGGGACCAGACCTTTTAATGTCTCGAATATAGGATGGCCAGCGGTCTCGGTTGATACCTGTTGCGAGCAGCCTTGAGTGGACGAGGTCGAAGTGGTTCGGAGGGAAAGTGAACGGGCGGTTCAGATCATCGACCTATATGGCGATATAGATACGTTAGCGAAACGTTTCTCGGAATTCTTGGGCTCCCATTCAGAAATGATCTCTGTTAGAATCGGCGCAAGGAGGTCGCAGTGGAGCGGGATCGTGAGCAGCGAGCGTGTTGAATAGGGGCACAGTTATGCATAGTGAAGCTGCCAAAGTTGCGAGATGATCAACTCACCTGTAGCCATAGATTCTCCGGTATCTCATCTGGGTTCATATATGGGAATATATCCAGACCGATTACCTTCAATCGATGTGATCAGCTGGTCTGTGCCTGGGACGGCCAAACCTTCTGCACTACGTACCTCGCATTCCGGGTGGCGCTCCGCAGCCTCGATAGCCCACGAAGCAGTCCCATAGCCACAATCGAGGACTTTTCGAGGCCGCGGGATAGGCGGGAAAATTAGTCGGTTGTCAAAAACTTTGCTGAAAACCTGGTGCTGGAGCTCGAGTCGTTCTGCCTCTTCCTGGCGGTGGACAGCGGTCAGCTTAGTCCGACTTCCAGACTTTTCTGATCTTACTTCATCTACCGGCTCGAAGAATATCTGATGGTCGATCGAGAACTTCTGAAATTCGCGACCTTGGATGGTTACAGTGTCGAGGTACTCGTCGTCCAACGCTTCCGTTTGCGAGTCAGGGCTCCTTAACAAGCCAGGATGTCAGTGCTCATGGTCTATCCACGGTTTAGCGACGGGGCTTCAGTACGTCATTGTGGTCCTGTCCCTTCACCCAGGGACTGGCTTTTGGTGGGTTAACGAATCGAGTCAGGGGTAGCTAAGAATTCTCATCTCTCGGGACACCTCTATCGTGGGAGTGGGTGATAGGCTATGTTGTGGGAAGGGGGAAGTCTATTTGTTGAAGCGATCGACGGGGCACGAAGAATATTCGACGAGAAATGTACCGCTGGGCACGAAAAGAAAATTACTATATTGCACTCCATGGGCTATTGGCGAAGCAGTCCGAGCTATGCGGGACTCAGTCTTCGTACTAAAATGTACGGCCGGTAAAGGAAAATCCGTCCAAGCCAGTCCTAGGCGTCTGTCTTGCTTTTGGGAAGAACTCAGCAAATCATTGGTAGAGGCGTTCTCAAACACCCCTTCAAAGAGGCAAAATTGGGTCAATGGCAGACCACCCTTTCGAACTACTACGCTTCCTCTTTTGACAACGATTATAGAAAGAAATACGTCTACCTTGGGGTAATTTTCATGGATTACATCCACCAATTTGCAGGGAAGGGAGGGGTTGGTCGTTCTTCCGGAGGGGCCACCCATGCCGACGCAGAGTAGCCTAGGAGGGCTAAAGTTACTACTACCCCTTGAGAACCACGTCTTGGGCTTCACTTAATATCTTTGGGAGCAAGCCATTGCGTCGCACAATCTTCCGGTTTCTCTTCCGCTCCCTCATCATGTTGGACACTAAGGATCCCCGTGTTGTCGGTGGGGACCAAGAATTGTGAGGGAGGGGGAGGCTTTGCCTGTTAGGACAGGGCTCACGTGTCGTCTCCTACCACTGTTTTATTTTTGAAAACCCTCTTGCGGCTATTCAGATCATCACAGCCCTAATCTCTGCATGGCCACACAACACCGGGCCTGCGAAAAAATTAGGAATCGCAGTGTAGGCATTCATAGTGGGGGTGGGAAAGTCATGATGTAATACCACTGGGCTGGCCACACCAGCAGAATCAATCGCAATTGGGGCTCTTGCGGCAAGAAGTTACAGCACAAGAATAATTCCCCGGCGGTTACCCTGCAGATACAAGCAGCCTAGGGTCGCGGATGTACCAAGGAATTGGCTGAAGGTCAGGTACGCTGATTCGTGCCTTCATACCGCGTTAGACGCTCGTCTCTAGGGAAAGGACACTCGATGACATAGCCGTTGACTTTCCACTCGGTGACAATTGTGCCCGAAAAGCCACCCGTTATAATCGTGACTATTCCAATTTCAGAACAACCTAAAGGTTTACTAGTATTACAAATGACGGGATGGATATTCGAATAAAGTGGGGGAAATCCTCAAAAATGGCTTGTGAGCGCAGCTTAGCGAACAAGGCAAATGGAGAATTATATCTACCATCTCTAACTGACAATCTACCCAATCCTCCGAACTATATTCCTGGTTCTTAATTTTTTTTATCTTTTTTCCGTTCCGTGACAATTCGCGCCACTTTTTCACCGCTCCTTTTTTGCTTTTTGTATTTTTTTTTGTGTCGCCAATCGTGCTAAGAGCTTGAAACAAATGACACTAAAACGCCCACGAGATGGGTCACAGCCCCAATTGAGAATAGCAGCTTATATCTGACAAGCGACGGCGCTTGGCGGGTGGGCCAGTGATCTCTAGGTCGCAGGGAGTCCTCTCTTAGGAGATAGGATATGCAATTGATGAGTCGGGGCGTCGGAGGCCTGAAAAACTGTGGAGTACGAAAACATGCCATTTTTGACCAGAAAGACAAGAATACGAGGACTAGAGAGGGGACTCTGGCTTCGCAGAAGATCTACGATTCACATTCTCACTCTTGTGATTAGGTTCAATGGTTACGTTCAGCGAAGGGCCACTAACGGAGAGACAGGGAGAATGGAAATTTAATGGGCAAATCAGCTTCGCCTCGGTCGAGCGTTGCTCTTCCTTCGACCATTTAGTAGATTTTGACGAGAACGTTGCGTTGGGCAGAACGAGCGCCTCTGATTTGATCGCTAGGCATGCAGTCCGGGAATCCATGCAGGACCAAAGTCAGACGAGCACCCAAGCTGTCGGGTCTCTCGATAACAGGATTAAGCACAGGGTCGATACTGGACAGGCATAATGACCGCGATCCCAGAACCACGGTTCAGCTTCGGGAAAGCAGTGCGCAGCGCCGGAGACTACAGCGGTTAGGCCCGCTAGTGTGGGTGTACTAAATAATAATATCCACCCACATCGTAAGTAGTACTACACTCGATGGAGTTTGTTTATCATTACGTTGCACATCTGTCGTCATTTTTAATCGATTATCCTTTTTGCTCTTTTCCGCCTTCGTTCTTTTTTTCTTTGATGTTTTTTTTACTTGGTCCGATCCAACCCCGGCCATTTCTGGATCGGTCTGTGCGCCCCGGTCCACGGCGCAATCACAAAGAACTATACGGAGTAAATAATTTGATGATACCAGGTAATTTAAAAAGAGAGAGGATTTCGTTGATTTCGTAACACGTTATAATTATAATGTACACAACTAGTACACTAAAGTGTCCACTTTCATCCATATTTCATCTGACCTCCACCGAGCCGGTCATATACTTCACACTAGCAACCAGAATCTCCATGACAAACGCAACCTCTTGTTCGGTGCGCGGGGCATAAATAAAGACATACTCTGGCGGGAGCGAGATAATTCTGCCCCCAAAAAGCGCCCTCGGTGCCTGAACCCCAGATAATTTATGCCGCTGTCCCCAACCAGCCTCAATCACTTTCTTACCTATCAATGGTTACCACTGGTTAGCTTCGTCTTCATCCTCATCTTCATATAAAGCATATAGTGTCTTCTTATCAATTTGAAAAGCACAGCAACGGGGAGAGTGATCATACAATCCGCAGGCGCCAAGGTCAGATGCAGCGAAAAATCCTTCAACCGGTGGATATGCGCAATCTCGCCTTTCATCTTCTGTGCCACGGGCGACGGCACAAGGCCATCAGCGAGGAAGAGAGCATCGGCGTGGAGTTCAAGATTTGACACGGAGAATCTGGTGAGGTGTCCGTTGCGGTTTGCGAAGGCGTAGAATTCTTGGTTTAATTTCTTTGACTCAGATCAGTATAAGTTGACCCGCTGTGTTCTTATCGAGTCTATCGCGGAAGGAACCCAGCCCAACCTAAACCACACCAAGCCGAATCATGTATACGTATGAATCATCAATGTAAACAAAAGACTCACCTCTTTAATCTCCTCTGAGGGAAATTCCGTGAGCTGTCTCTGCGGCGAAACATGCGGTCCAAGCTCCGGTCGACCATCCCTCTTCCGTGCCCTGACCGACTCATCGCTAAGATAACTCGTCGTCTCCCCTGCAGCAATCTTTTTATTATAAACCTCCGTCGAGAACATCTCTCTAGCCAACGGAGGAAGAATCACACTGGCCACGAACCAGCCGATGATATTATACGGTACCCCTCCGGGCCCATAGGACATGAACGTACGATAGTTGCGATAGACTCGGGGAAGGGAAACGGCTAAAATAGTAGCTGATAGAGCAGAAATCGCAACCCGGGCATGGTTGGACAAGTGCTGCGCGCGCAAGTGCGAGACATGGGAGGAGAGAAAGGTTGACACTATCTCGAGTATGGATGCCATCATTTATCATATAGAAGTTGAGGGTGGGTGAGTTGAGAGAATATTTCATGGGTCCTGGACAGTGTCCACGGGGCTTTATTTATCTATTCATGGAGGTAGGATTGTGGTAGGTAAAACAAGATCTACCGGGGGATTCCGATCCCGGGGTGATGATTGGTGGCACCACCGATATGTGAGAGTACGAGCCATCCAATGACGATGCTCTACTTGGGGACTGTTGTTTTCGGGGTATGTTCTGGGCCTAAGGGGAATGCCTGAGTGACGTGCTTGTCAGCTGTAGTTGTGGGAAGCTATGGAGTTCTACTAATAATTGACGTGCTTAAGAACTGTGACTCGAAGTCGCAAGGTTTGCTTGTTTTGTCTAGAAGGATGTTCTGTGACTTGCGGATGTTTGTCGATTTCTTTCACTTTGGCCCCCACGACCCGTTTCTGACTGTGCTTTCTTGGAGAGCAGAGACTTCTTTATTGGTTCGTGCATACCTGCTGCATCCACGATGCTGCTATCTGGGGTCCGTTCTGTTTGTGAGGTTTTCGAAGGGGAGGGTCTAATGCAAGTATATCATGAGTAACCGGACCGGATGAAACGACAAGGTCTTTCTCTACCTAGACACAACACAGTTTACATCTACATTAACACAATGCCTTGCCTTCAAACAAATGCCTCCAGGAATGGCTTCAAGCGTCTTTTCGCTTTACACTCCTCCACCCCATCCCCAGGCCCCAATCATGCTAACACAAGCCAACCCAACAGGGAGAAAGAAAGCCGTCGTCAACGCCTTATCATACCCCTCAATCACCCGGTCCATATCGGCGGGAGGACCATACTTCTCCAAATCAATCATTCCCATGGCCGACAACGGGTAGGCGTCTAGGTTGGGTAAGATTGACCCCACACGAGCAAGCGGTTGTCCAGTAAAAACGGTCTGTGCGATAGAGACGAAGAGGGCCGGGCCGAAGTTCTGGGCGAAAATGATTATGGCAATGCCTATCGGGGAGTCCTTGACTGATAGAACGGTCTGCACGGCGACCTGGGGGCCTCGAAAACCTACACCCGCTCTTATGCCTAGGAGAGCTTTGTAGCAGAGGAAAGAGGTTAGAGACTGCTTCACCGACAACGTTGTCAGTAAGCCCGCCGCAATGAGCGTCAGTATCCCGGTAACGATCATGAAGGGGGTATAGTATCCCAGGAGACTGGTGGCCGAGCTTCCACAGAAGACGGCTAGAGGCACGCCGATCGCGATGGGGAGGCTCAGCGCACCTGATGCCGTCGCGGATGTGCCGCGAACGACCTGAAAATAAGTTGGCATCTAAGAGTGGGAGATTCTCAGCCAACAGAGCGGGGGACAGGGATGCGGGTCATGAGCTTACATAGTACTTGAAGACAGAGAGCGTGGAGTTGTTGCAGAAGGAGAACCACATACCTGCGAGTAAGCTGCAACGCCGCATGATTCGTCCGGGAAGCAGTGCATTATCGCCCTTCTTCTTTTCCTTCCATATGAATGCTCCCAAAGGAACGACCGTCAGTGCGATGAGAACAATAATCCGTGCGTTGCGCCATCCATATTTAGAGCCTCCCCACTGAAGGGCCAATAATAGGGATGTAATAGCGGGCACAAATACGCTCGTTCCCAGGAGATCAAGCCCTCGAAGCTTTGCTCTCCATGGAAGATCCACACGAGTATTCTTCTGAGGGTCTTGGAAGTAAAACAAGATTAAGAGAAAGGCCAGCCCCCGAGGGGCAAATTGATATAGAAACACCATCTCCGTGAGATAGAATCGGTCAAAGCTCCTCCAAGTAACGGGGCGATAGTTCCCGACGCACCTTCAACCCCAACCGCGATGCCAGTAAAGAAAGGACGCCGATGAAGCGGAAAGCTCTGCACTACCATACTATAGCCGCACACGTTAGCTTGAGCAAATCAAGAATTCAGTGCAGACGAACGTGAAGAGCCCTGAAATGATCCCCGCGCCGCCTACCCCAGACACGGCTCGTCCCAGAACCAGCGCAGCAGATGTAGGTGCTGCGCCGGCGATCAACGACCCTATCTCGAAGGTAGCCACCGAGGCAAGGAACACGTATTTAATCGAGAAAAGGTGGTACAACTTGCCGAACATGAATTGGAACGAGCACGAGGTCTAGCGACTGTGGCTGTTAGAGCGACAGATCGATTGCATAGAAAACGAGGCATACTAACTACGCCGAGTAATACCAACCAACATCCTCGATGGTTCCGAAATGCGTAGTGATGGCCGGCAATGCTGTTGCGATCGTGCTGAAGTCCTAGTCATTTCTCTTAGCAAAGAACGATCGATTGCAATCTTCACAGACAGAGACGAACCAAACCTGTGAGGATCAACGACACACGACACACACATGGCAAAGAGTACAACAACGAATTTGAAGCCGGTGGGATACTCTATGCTCTCTTCTTCGTGCGCGGCATCTTGTCTCTCCTTTTTTCTTTCGCATTGAGCATGATGTACTGGGGGTTGGTGCGCAAGAATTGTCCTCTGGGCCCATTACGCGAAGATACTAAAACACTGACAAGATATATCAGATTGTGCATGGGTGGAAAGAGAAAGAAGAAAAAGCTGCTATGTGAAGAGGGGCAAAGTAGTTATAAACTAGATTGACCGGGGTTCGGAATGCATTCAATGCTGATGAATGGGGCTCTATACGTCTCTCCTATCAGGTAGGGTGTCGAATACCGACAACTCCGAACCCCGGTTCTATTTACTGATTCATGATTCCCGTATATCCATTTAATACTGTCCCGTAACATATATAATCAGATCAATAATCCTCACCGGGGTATTTAAAAATCCATAACAAGGTATCGCCTCAAATTCTCCCTCCATGCTAAAAAAATATGAACCATTTAGTCCCAAAGAGCCAATACGCCCCCTCCTTGTAATGCCAGGTTGATTTCGAGGTTATCAGCTAGTGGTGTCATCCCAGTAAGGTCTGTTCCACCTTTCAGGAAGACCCTTGATGGCCAAGTAGCGATGAACCAAGGTGTTCCATTAAAGTTGGGCCTATTTCCAAAGACCACCACAGTAAACCCGGTCGTCACTGGGTTGGTACCCGACCATTTCCCAGGAATCCAGTCGTATCATTAGATCGGCTTCGATAACTAAGCGTGTGGAACTGTCTCAGTCATCCCTGCTAATCGAGCTTAGGGCATGCGCAAGTTTCAGGAGCACAACACTTTCAGTAGCAGCAAAATAATTCAGGCTGCAGAGCGCAGAGTTAGCATTTAAAACATGGCGTGAGATTTTTCGAAGACTAACCTGTCCATCAAGATACGCAGATGTCGACTAAAATGATCTTCGTATCTTTTTAGTGTGTCCTCAAGCTTGCCAATCCGCGTAGGGTCAAACCCCCTTCCATCCGGGTTTAGGGCTTTGTTCCCCGTGAGGTCTGGGTCAGCCGTTGCCAACGCTCGAGCAAGAGGCGATGCAGTCCAGGATGCGAACATGGTACAGCAAGTCATCAATTTAGAATGAATCTGGACTGTAATTAGTACCAATGGGTGTAGTATTGAAACAACCTGACAAACCTTGAGCAATTTAGCCTGTGTCAGCATACATTCCTTGAGACATGTATCCAAGAAATCCACATGATCCTGCATCAATTCATCCACAGTCCGGTTGACTTGCTTTGTGCCATTCACGGTCACCTCAGACCCATCCGCATCAGTCCCGTTAACTCGATCCATGAGATTCTGCCAGTTTGGCTCGATGACTTCGGCCGTACAGAAATAGAGAAGCTGCTGAACGAACACAAGCATCTTCGAGCGTAAATTCCATGCTCGTCGTTTCCACATCTCTAGCCTCCGGTCTGTGGATTTGTGGCGCCAGCCAAGAACCTTGTTTTGGTCTAGCCAGGCTGTGACTAGGAGATGTTCCAGATGACGGAGTGTTAGGAGATGACGGAAGATGAGCTGATATCGCAGAACTGTCTTGCGACTGATGACTAAAGATAGGGGGAAAGGGACAGAGTAATCCAGTTCGAGAGCGTCGAATCCAACTATATCCTTGTCATCATCTCCACCTTGCGTTTGGGGCGCCTGATATTTCTCGATCGCTGCCTCAGGGTTGTCCTGATCAATCCCAGAGACACTTACGACCTGCATCAGCCATTTCGTAAGACCAATTTTGTTCATTCGAACTTTGACGTCTTCCTTAAAAGGATCTTGTGCGGCTATGCTGCCCGGCTGACGCAGAACAAGATCAAGTAATGACTGCAGCTTATTCTCATTGACACTTTTGGCCGGCTTGCGAAGCTCCGAGGCACCAAGTTCAAGGAAATAGGAAAAAAAATCGGACCGGTCCAAGAAAAAGTAATGTTTGAGGGAGCGGAAGCGAGTAGTAAGAGAGTTTTTCGTTAAAAGTAAGTTCAATAAAGAGGCATTGGCATAGGTGTAGGCTGCATTGACGTTCTCTAGGAAGCGGGGATCATCAAGAGTCTTTGGCACATCCTTAACTGCTTTGCTGACATCAACACCACCGCATTCACGCACCACATTTAAGTACTTTCCGGCCAGTAGAACTTTGTCTCGCACGCTGTCTAGCTGTGGGGGAATTTCGTTCTCGCGAACCGTATAGCGTTTCTCCCAATATTCATCTGTGTAGTCTTCCTCGAGCTTTTCACGTTTGATCCATTTCTGCTCTTTCACGAGGAACTCCGCGTGAGGGTCCTTGATGCCTCCATGATGGAGCCACTCGTTGAGCATGATCATATAAGGTCGACTAGCTTCACGAAGCAACTTTTCTAGGAGAATCTTCGTGGTCGGGTCTCCAGAAAAGGTTGCTAATCGTTCAGTTAGCAGCCGAATAACGTTGCCTCCTTTACAGAGCTTCTTGCTAGACATGGCCCCAGGGACAAGATCACCACCCTCTTTGAGCTGTTCGAGAATATTATCCACATCACCGAAATCATCGATAGATTCGTCGAGATCTTGATCTAGAAGTCCGTTCCGCCGAAGTAATTCCTGGCCCAATGAGTATAGCTGGGTTAAGCACTGGCTTGTCGGCATGGTATGTAAGTGAAGAAGATGTAGCGTAAAGCTTGGATTGTTCACAACTTGGCCCTCAAGCTGAGCAACGAGGATGAGATAGTCCTTCAAGAGCTTCCGGATTGCCGCGCATAAGGCATGGCTGACTGCCCCATATTCGGCACGGCTCTGTACTTCCACAAACGCCTCCAAAGCACTGTAATGAGTCGCCATTTTCAACATGGACAGAGTGAGGTCCCTTAAAGTTGGATCCACGCCTGATGGTAATTGAAATACGGGACCAGTCAAGCGGTCCTTCTCCACGGACGGATCGAATCCACCGTGATAATGGATGTACTGCCCTTCAAACCCCATAAACACGAATAGCAGGTCTTCCAGCAGGGCCCTCTCTTGTGCATCGACAGAAAGTTCACGAAGGGGTGTCGGATGAAGCGATTGGGGCAAGGTTGAAGCAAGAGGAGGAACCGACACGCGAGTGGCCAATGGCGCTGTCGAATGGGGTATTAATGAGGCATGCGGATTCCATAGCGCTGAAAGGATACCACAGTTAGCATCTTAAGCAAATGAAGCCTAGTGCAGGAATAATGTAACAAACATTCCACCGGTTCCTTATCTTTCTTTCGCATATTGGGACTAGAACCCTCAGTCTGCGTAACCCTCCTTGATCGTGACCTTTCCCAATCTCCTCTATTTCCTGCGTTGGAAGACTCTTTGACTGGGTTCCTCGCGCGGACTTGAACTTTATCTTTAGAATGGGGTGCCATTCGTTCGGTACGTTTTTCGCTCATCATGTCTCGTTGTTCTCGAGGAACTTTGTTCTTCTGGCTCGACGTGCTTCCACGGTGGTCTATATATTCCGATTGCAATGGGGACGCACCGCTGCGCAAACCGGCTCGTTCAGCATCACCGACGCGATTCGAGGAAACGCGGGGTCGTGGTGCGCTCATGTAACTGGCGCGACGGTCATTGACGGACATTGTCCCGCGAGGTAAACAGGGTATGGTCGACCATGCATAGACTGGGACGAAATGCAAGGGATAAACCAATTAACCGGAGTAATAGCAAACAAGGAATCAAATGCAGAAGTATATTGTTGCTCTGTCACGTTCCCGCGGTTTACAGTAAGCAAAGGGAGACTAGTGTAGCGATGCCTGATACTGGCCTGAGGCGAGCACGGACTCTCCGCCAGGCATTCAGCGGACTTGCGTAGACCTGGAGCTTCGCCCGAGCTTCCAAGAACAGCTCCCAACACCACCTTTCTCCCTTTCTTACCTAGTTACTTCCTCATTCTCACCCCCTTGGATACCCCCTCAGTGCATCAATATTTACTGTATCTTACGACATACTGCAGAAATAGTCCAAGATGTTCATCGCGCGATCGGAATATGGTAAGCTCCGTCAGACCTCTCCCCTCCAATGCAGGCCATCTAACAATTGTGACTACAGACCGTGGTATCAAGTATGAGATCATCCTCCATAGCTCCTCTCAAGGATAGGGCTCTTTAGATTCTAACGGTGGAATCATTACAGCACCTTCTCCCCCGAAGGACGCTTGTTCCAGGTCGAATACTCTCTTGAAGCCATCAAACTAGGTTCGACAGCGATCGGCGTATGTTTCCAACCTTCCCAAATGATCTAAATCAGCCAGTGTATTGGTTACATATCTGGCGATTATATATTATACCCATTCAACCGAACACACCGTTCTGACACCATATCAGGTAGCAACCAACGAAGGTGTCATCCTGGGCGTCGAGAAGCGTGTCACATCCACCCTTCTTGAAGCCTCTTCCGTCGAAAAAATTGTCGAGATCGATCAGCACATCGGTTGCGCTATGTCCGGCCTGCAGGCAGATGCCCGGAACCTCGTCGAGCATGCTCGCGTCGAATGCCAAAACCATGCCTTCCACTATGCCGAGCCGCTGCGAGTTGAGAGCTGCACCCAGGCTATTTGTGATTTAGCCTTGAGATTCGGAGAGACCGGAGATGATGAAGAAAGTGTCATGAGCAGGCCCTTCGGCGTCGCTCTGTTGATTGCGGGTTACGATGAGGACGGCCCTCAACTGTACGTCTACCTTTTAAATTCGAATCGGCCGGCTCCAGAGCCATGAGCTAATTGGATAGATACCATGCCGAGCCGTCTGGTACATTCTACCGATACGACGCGAAGGCTATTGGGTCCGGAAGCGAGGGTGCCCAAGCAGAACTGCAGAACGAATATCATCGCTCCCTCACTCTAAAAGAAGCGGAGACACTGGTGCTCAAGACACTGAAGCAGGTCATGGAAGAGAAATTGGACGCAAAAAACGTTCAGCTTGCCAGTGTGACTAAGGAGAAGGGCTTCTGTATCTACAACGATGAGGAGATGGGACGGGCTGTTGCAACATTGGGTGGGAATCAATGAGCGAGGAAATAATGCACAATGATTGTGACGAGCCTATACGTTATATTGAGAATACTTGTCATACGTGGGCTGGTATTAGTTCTGAAAGTCGAATAGAAAAAGATTTGTCTAATGATTTGTAATTTTTGTTCCGAACGGATCGGATCTCACTGACACTGTTGACTTCAAGGATGGTTTTAATATACAAATTGCCATACATACTTCCTGTCCTTCTACCTAATCTTATAGACACAGGGTTTCAAAACAGCAGCTTCTTCCTCAGGGGACATACTGTTGCCGGCATCGATTGGTTTCTCGATGAACCTCTTCTTGCCTGGCCCAGGTTTGGTACCCACAGCAGAGACATGCTTGCCCTTGGTCGGCGCACCCTGTTTTACAAATACCATCTTCACAAACATTTTGTTCGACTTGTCCACCGATTCCGGCTTGAGAAAGAAGCCTCTCGTGCGAAACACTTCAATAAAGGCCGAAATATCTGTTTCGTCATCATCGGTAGGACGAGCATCTTCAGCGTAGACCTCCGCGTCGTCGAGATCAGAGTCAGCGTCATCCCCTCCGCGCTTCTTCTTCAGCTTCTTCTTCTCTGACTTGCTCATTGGTTTCCTAGCTCCAATCTGCGCCTTCTTGCGTACCACTTTGCCAAAGCGGCTTTTAACCTCGCTTACCCAGCATTCACCCTTGCCATCACCACGCAGTACCCGCCATGCTTCTTCCACGAATGATACCCAGTTAGTGCCCATGAGACTGAGACAGAAGATGGCCACATCAACGGTTCCATCGTCAACTGGCAGGTTTGAAACGTCTGCCTTGGTGATAGGGGAGCCTTCAGGAGCATGCAAATCATAGCTGAGGAGGTTCAACTTGAGCTTCTTTGCCGAAGGGATGAGTGTACGAGCAAGTTGAGCGTCACCACAGCCAAGATCGGCTATGGTACAGTTTCCATTGGGTCGCCGAGGTAGTGGGATGCGACTCTTGCTGTCGTTTTTGTCTCCCCTTCTAGGAGCAGCCGGTACCTTTGCTCTGGAACGGATAGTCTGGATATAACCATCAACGGGATTCAAAGGCCAGGATTCTTTCACTTGACGCGAAAAACCAGCATGGTATTCGTCGAACAGTTCTGGACTGGCAGTAAACAACTCAAGAGCCTTGCTGGACGGCGTAGTGTAGAGGGTTTCGTTCAGGTGGCGGAAACGAGAGGAGATCAGCTTCTGGCGCATGGCTTGCTGAAGAGGGGTAAGGATTGCCTCCGTCTTAGGCGGAGCATGAAGTAAGGACTCAGTGGTTGCCGAAGCCTCCTTCGTAGTCTTCTCGGTGGTACCATTCTGCGTTTCCTGCTGTTGTTGCTTGTTTTTGTTCTTCTTCTGTTTCTTATCCGCCTTCTTGCCTTCACCAATATCGGGCTTCATCTGCTTATCCAGCTTGGATTCATCCTCTCCTTGTGATACTGACGGGCGTTTTTCAGCATTGCCTTGCACATTCTGTTCCTTCTTCTGTTTTTTCTCGGGCTTTATAGAATTGTTCAGTCCCTTATTCCAAGGTTTAGGCTTGTCTGTCTGGCCCTCGATATGCCGGCGATACATCTCACCGACATTTGCCTTGGTGACATGATCATCGCGCTTGCGCTTGTTGTTCTTATCCTTGGGTTTGGGGGTTCCATTGGCCCGCTGAGGCTGAGTCTGAGATTGTTCGGTCTGCGCTTTAAGAGCAGAGCCCGAAACCGACCAACCTGGGACGGTGAACATGGCTGGGGTGGGAAGAAACAAAAAGATATCGAGCTCTCAGTGGTACTACGTTAACCCAAATAGCTTCAATTGAATCGGATTTCCCTCTGCAATTATCCTGCTGCAGAGCTCACTGGACACAATGTGGAGTAACCGCTCCAAAAATTTCTGGCAGTAAAAGGCGGGACGGAGACAAAAAATCAAAATTCCTGACAGGTTGTTGCTTTCTGCCATCCCCAGGAAAGGCGGTCAAGGCGACCATGCTGATCTGAGTTTTTGAAGGTTGAACAAGGACAAGAACAAAGGTCTTTCCTTCACCTCCCTTTGTTTTGCTTTTTTCTTACTATGATTAGGTGGCTGATCATACTTCGTCCAGAGTGAAATACGAGGTGCTTTTTATTTTATTTAATTAATTTTTTTTTTACTTTTGTTCCTCCTTTACAATATACCCTCTCTGTCCCTTAATCTGAGTTATAGAAAGTTATGCCACACAGTATGGAGTACTACTTACTACCTAAAGAAAAATCCTTCCCTTAATGGTTTACCGTTGCCCACCCCTGCCCGAGGGTTCGGAGTAGAGGTACGGTGGATCTTACCGGTGTAGATCGTATTCTCTCCCATGTTTGTTTAAGAACCCACAGACATCTTTATTATAGCTTAAAACCTAAAGTCTAGCTGACAGCATTTGCTCAAGTGAGAGGCATTTAAATTCTTTGTCTTAAGCGCAACGGCATTGAACACTTCCTTGAAGACGGGAACGGCATATATTTTTGTGCTACTAGGGTAATAAATCTAGTATTTATAAAGCATAGGCGTTTAAGGTAGCAAAGATGGTGTAAAGGTAAATAAAGAAAAGAGCCACCACCCCCAACTCCAGTCTGTGTCAACTTGTCAAGGCGACCTTGGGAAGTCGATCGGGGAAACTTTATGCGGTACCTCAGGCCAATGAGCGTTGCCTCAGGCCCTTTTCCCTCCTGGAACTAGACTAGTCGGGGGCTTTATTCTCTGATCCATGAGTTACTTCAACGCTGACTTCTCCATCACTCCTCCATTGGCACCCGGCCCGAAGCTAGCTGGATTTTCCCGATCGCCGTGCTTCTGTCCCTGGCTGTTTGAAGACCCGACTCCTTCTTGAGTATGGAATCAAGCCTCCATCTGAGCTCTGTCTACGACCATGGTGAATGCGAACTCTATCAAGCCACTCCAGCAGGAAGCGTTAGCCAGTACCACAACTCCAGCGCCAGATCCTAATACTTTAGGTGTCGCTCAACAAGACGTTGCGAAGGCTGCGTCGGATGATGCGTCTGCTCAGAAAGCTCCCAAGAGACGTACCAAAACAGGATGTCTAAGTACGATTGCTTCCTCATCGGGATTTGCTCGAAGATACACTCCAATGACTAATTGTTAAAGCCTGTCGGCAACGCCGCATTAAATGCGGGGAAGAGAAGCCCATATGCAAGAATTGCATCAAATCGAAACGCGAGTGCAAAGGATATGCCCAGCGCTTAGTCTTCAAGAACCCTCTGGGTATTCCCGGATTTTCGAATCTCCAGCAGGCATTCAGTGCAACGACAGTAGCATTTCCCAGCGGATGTGACGCTCCTTTATCCTCGCATGAGAAATCAGGGGGTCCTCACCAACCAGTTCTGGCCCCTAGACCGGTTCCAGTTCCAAGTACGGGACATGTTCCTGCGCCGACCACCGGTGTTCCGCTGCCACAGGAAAGCCAACGATCTGATGCTGTGCCAATGCCTTATACCCTGGGCGCGAGGCAGACTGTGGTGCCTTCGGTTACAGGATATTCTGTAGCTTCTGGGCGCCCCTCATGGGTGCCGTCACAATCGCAGACCATGGAACCAGAAATAACAGAAGGCTACATACACCATGACATGCATTGTTCCTCCATTCCAAACCATATCCCTGACAACCAAGAAAGCAACTCTCCCTCGCACTTGCCTGTCATGGCCCAATTGCTAACAAACACTACGATGGATTCCAGCAGTGCCTCTAGTTTACCCCAGGTAAGGAGCAAAGCATGCGTTGCGTGGTTGTCCTTCACTGCGTTAACACTTCAATAGGTACTAACCCCCCCTGGGATACGAACTACAAACGCTTCTCGGGAAGAACAGCTATTGCATCAATATGTACCGTTTCATCCCTCGATATCTCCATCCCAGGTGACATATATGGATGAAGATGACGATGACTACTATGATGTTGAGTCCGACGAGGAACCAGAAGACCAGACCTCTGCCCAGAACTTCAACCAGTTAAGTCTCATCATGACTTCTGCTAATAGAGATGAACGGCAACTCCGCTCGTTTACAACCTACTTGAACGAGCCTAACATATTAGCCTCATACCGTCCCACTCTTGGTTCCTCTCCTTTGAACAATCCCAAAACCGCTCGGATATTCCTTCATTTTATTCATTCAACAGGACCTTCTCTGTCGATCTTTGAGCGCCACCCCATTGATCCTTCAACTATGTTCGGCGCCCCAGTCTCAGCAGCACAGCAAGGCCTATGGACGTACACATTGCCATTCAAGGCGTTAGAGCACCCGGCGTTGCTTCAAGCTATCCTTGCGCTTAGTAGCTTACACATTTCGTTCTTGCAGCAAGTGATGCCGACAGTTTCCATGAAGCATTATCACTACGCCCTGAAAAGAATTGGGGTAGCAGTAGGCCTCCCCATGAGACGTAAACAAGTCGGTACTTTAGCTGCGGCCCTGATATTAGGATACTACGAAGTGATGGCGGCCGATCCATCAAAATGGAACAATCATATTGCAGGAGCAGCTCATCTAGTGCGTGAGATTGACTACGCCAGCATAACGCGGGATCTTCGTTCCCATCGACGCAGGGTATGGGCTCAACGACAGGAAATAGGCAGCTTTGGCTTTCCGCTTGCTGGAGGTCATTCCTATGGTAACGCATTTTCAGAGGACGACCCTTTTGCTGAAAAGGAAAATAGTATCGATGAAGAGATCATAGGTACCATTGTCGGCCGTGGGGTCAACTACGATGATTTTGGAAAAGTTGACGATGGCTTTGATAGGCGATCGTATCAAAGGCACTTCACTCGAAAGGATATCGAAAATTTCCGGGTTCAGTGCGACCTATATTGGTGGTATTTCAAGCAAGACATTTTCCAGAGCATGCTTACTGGTAATGGGATTTTGTTAGTAGAGCCCCATACCTTTGATTGACATTTTGTGAGCTCATGATAAAATAGTATGCCCTGTTCACAATGGGGTCAGTGCCCTCCACGAGCAGGCTTAGGTAGATTGGACGCCATATATGGCTCAGCAGACCATTTGTGGCTCCTACTTGCCCGACTGACCGATTTTGGACGTCGGGATAGGAAAAGAAAATTGATGGCCACAACAGCAACGGGGTCAAATTGGAGGCCGGGCCCTGAGCTCTCCAAATTCATGGCCCGTTTCGCTAAGGGCCCTCCGGATGCACGGGCCAGGCCCCCTTCGAACCCGTCGTCCAACACATCTCCTGCCTTTTCTGGTGTCCCTGCTGGAGCACAGGCGCACGGTGCCAAAAGCGCTGGGCCTAGTCCGCGGTCTGGAGGTGGGTCGAAAAAGTCGGTATCGGGAACATCACCAGAGCCACGCCAGTCACAGAGTAGTCCTGAATCACAACCAGAAGCTTCTCCCATGTATGGTATGGTTCCAACGAGTGGATCCAAGCGAGTGCCTTTAGCGTTTGTCCATGCCGCGACTCAAGCTGGCTCTGTCGGACAAGATGATGAGGCCTTTGAAACTTTATCATACAATGAAGCTGAACAGGAGTGGGAGAGAATTCTAGCGGCCTTTGAGACATTTGCTCAGGCTTTTGGGCCCTACTTCAGGCCCCTACCTCCTGATAGTGCTCCTCCCATATCGACTGTATTTGGACCCGCCCTTCAGTACCGTACGCATACGATTGCAGTAATATGGGGTTATTACTACACAGGACGCATGCTTTTGCACAGATTGCATCCGTCTATGCCACCTGCGATGATGGTTGCTGCGGGCGTAGCTGCACCTACCACAACGGACTTTTCTCAAGCCGTTGGAAAGATTGCGGCCGGTATTTACTACCCACAACTGTTTAATTTAGAAGCAGGAAGTTTGAGCCCCACCCTAGGCTCTTGTCTGATCGAAATCACCGTGCCTATCTTCTTCTCTGCCGTACAATATACGGTCCCCGCACAGCGTGAATGGATTGTCACCACACTGCGCAGTGTATCCCGTTTGACGGGTTGGAAAGCGTCGGATGCCATAGTTAGCGGATGTGAGAGCGCATGGAGAGTTGCCGCGAAGCAAGGGCGTGGTCCTCCGTATCATCCACCAAATGAAGCTGCTCGGCATCAGGAGCCAGCTTGGATGTCGGCCGCGGAAGGTCAGACTAATGGCAACATCGAAAGGCGGCTTGTTAGAGTCAGACCTCCGTATACGCGCTATGCAATGGGGATTTTGAGCTTGGAGGACGATATGGTGAACTTGGGTATAGACGACCGGGTGTAGCGCAATATCCTGCATGTGGTCTATTAGCGGAAAGTTTGATGCCTTCCTGATCCACATCGCGGTGACCAAAATGGCATGGCACTTGTGAGATATCGTCCGTTGTTCAGTATGTTTCTCGGAGGGAATCATCAGGGCACGACGGTAAGCTTCTCATGAGTTCAGGTTTCTTTGACGAGACTCTTGAGAGAGACATCTACTGTGGAAGAAGCAGGTGTCCCTAGACGGTTCCGTGAGACTCCACCGTGACTGCCATTGTCCTGCAGAAGGTCTAGGATGAGTACTCCGTATACGATGAAACTGTTCATGATTCGCTGCTTTGCACTTGTAACTTTGCCTTTTGTCTGCTGCTATCCCAGTCTGGAAGACCTGACAGCTGTCAACTGTAGGGATGGTACCATATATATAGACATACCCGCAGGGACACCTAAGACAGCGGATCGGCAATCCCCTTGCAGGATAGCGGAGGATAGGTCTTGGAACCGGAGCCTCTCCGTTACAGTGTGGATTTATCGACCGTATGGAGGACTTTGCGTTCTAGACATGGCTATTTGGGACCACTGAATTGAATCCACATACTGATATGCATCAGCAGTATCACTTTTTTTCTAGCAGACAAAGGCGCCCAGTCGGGACAAGCGGATTGTGTAGACTAATGCTTTTTCGCCTACAGCGCATCGGTGGATAATGTAATGCCCAAGCCGTGCAGGCAAGTGTCAAGCTGAAACTGGCAGGCTAGAACATGCACTGGATTGGGTAGCCACATCGACTTCTTACAGGTCGCTACCCTAGATTAGTTAGTTAGGATTAGGTTCTGGCCCCCTGGTTTATTCTTTTGGATTTTGCTGCTATCTTGGCGTTTGAAGGGGTTTCAAAGATGGACGGCATGTCGCCATTGGCCATCAACGGTTGGGCAGGAGCATCTCAACGAGTAAAGAAGGCGAAGCATCGTGGCGAATGGCTAAGAATAACCGGGGACCGGGTGCATACTGGAAATCATGACTTTCACCATAGGACGAGGGGAAGAATACGGTATTAGAAGTGTACGGTGTCTGTATCTCCACAGACTGGACGCCTCGGACGTCATTTATCCAAAATACTACATACATTATTTGCTCAGGCAGCGGTTTTTTATTAAAAAAAAAAAATTTAAAAAAACCTGTGTAATATCTTTTCGCAACCATCATTTATACCCTCCTTCGCAACCCTCTAATCCCCCTCGTTCTTCAAGTTCCAGTGCACCTTTCAAGAATCGTCGTCTCCACAAGTCTTACTTTTCCCGACTTATTTCGTTAATCCTTATCCACGGTTCCTCTTACATTCCATTGATTAGTCCCCCCGCCATCTGCCATCAGCCATCGGCGGCCCGCAGTGTCAGCCGCTGTCGTCACCCACGGTTCGCATTCACTCAAAAGGTCACCTTACGTACTGTCAACACCGCTTCTTCTATACACCCCTGATCATAGGACCCCCTAATAATTCCTGGCACATGTCTCGTTACGACGAATTTCGCCGCTCTACTGGAGTGCTGGAGACAGAGCCTGACCGCTGGGATCCCGACCGTTTTGCTCGTGAGCGACGGGGACGCCATCATTCTCGCCCGCCAGTTCTTGACCGACCCCGGCGGGTAGAGGAAGACCGTTTCGAGCATCGCCTACAGGAACATGACCGATATGGTCCTCCTGCACGCCGGCCGGGTAGGCAGTACGAGGATGATCATCTCATCCACCCGTCGGGACCGCTGGTGGCCTATGACCGTCGCGCCGACAGCCCTCCTCCCCGTCCTCGTCTACTTCGACGGCAGTCTTCCTTAGATACCTTCGACCGGATCCCCTCGCGCAAACTCGATGAATATTATTATCGCCCCGCCGCACCCAAGGCGGCACCCAGCCCACCTCCTGCGCGAAGGCGGTCCTTTCGTCGTTCCCGCGAACCAGACTACTACGAGGAGATCCGCATCGCGGAACCTGACTATTACGGTGACGAGGAATATCGCGGTTTCCGGGAGCGGGGCCGCGCTTCAGCGCATCCGCGTCGCTCAGGCAGTCGTTTTCGCGAGCGGGTAGTTGAAGAGAAGGTGGAAATCGAAAAACCGTACCCTCGTAAAGGCAAGACCAGGGTGCCCCGAAAGTTAATTCATACCCATGCAATTCATGAGCTTGGATACCCTTATGAGGAAGAAGTACGTGTCCCAGGGTGGAGCAGATGTGGAGCATCCACTTCGACGTTGACTGACTCGCGACAGGGTGACATGGTCATTATTCAGCTTGCACTTTCCAAGGACCAAATCGACGAAGTGATCAGTCGAAGTCGCACGATCAAGCGCCGGACCGAAAGCAAGTGACCACGTGCCCATGATCTAGAAATCATATAAACTAACCGTCTCCTAGCTCGGATCATACACACTTCGCCGTCCCCTGTACGGGAAAAGACAAAAGACAGAACAGTGGAGCGAGTCGCCATGGAGGCCTATTCACCCAGGACAAGTTACAACACCCTGATTGTTGAGCCATCGCCCTCACGGCACCGGTCACGAACGCGCCAATACGACCTCTCGGAGCGGAAAGTGACGAGAGCTGTCTCCCGTACGCGGTCGATTTCGGTCCACGGTCGCCGCCGTGGTCTATCCTCACCGGTGCGCATGGTCGAGCCCTACGGTGAGTCCAGCAGCGCTCACGCGGGCCAACTCATTGTGGTCCGCCCTCGAGACAGTGATGAGGAAATCCGCCAATATTCGCCCCTGGGACGAAGAAGCGGTGAGGTCGCTCGGAGAACGGAGCTCCTAACCGATGGCGATTACGAAGAGGTTATTGAGACGAAAAGAGATCGCAAAGGTACGTTTGTGTCTTGTCTCAAGAAAGCATAGAGTTGAATTCTGAGTGGTCCGGCTCTAGGTCCCAATCCTCGGATCCTCCGTGCGATGATGGCAACCCTGACCTAATCGATCCGCTACACTTTTTCATGATGACTTATCGATAATTATCATGCGTTACGATTCATTGATTTAGACGTTCAACAATGATTCCTCTGTATGATACAATGCCAATTTGGTTATGATTTAGGGGTGTTCAGGGGTTCTCAGGATATTCCTTGGCTTTTGGGTATGGTACTTGATGATAATAATGACCTATATGTGTGTGCCTTTTCTTTTCATGTCTCTTCCGTTTTTTACCTTTCCTTTTTATTTTTATTTTATTTTTATTTTTTTTTTTGTTGTTGTCATTTTTTTCCGGGTGCAGGTCAGTTTCGGGGACGTGCTGCGTTACCAGAATGGCATACATATAACATCGTTAGTCCACATACACTTAGTTGCCAATGTAATCTATTCTAAAACGTGGCAGTGCGCTAGAATTAATCTAAGGCGGTGAGCTTACATGTGGCCTCGACTCCGCGCGATCTGCCACCATTCGTAAAACCAAACAAAAACCTCGCTTTCTGCCTAAGGTCTAATCTATTCCTCCTGCGTCTTTCTTCCCCAATATCATCTTTTCCCGTCGGATTGTCTTAATCTGCAGTATGGACAAGTTTCAGGCGTTCGGAAAGAACCTGAGGTGAGATGAAATGACTTCCGAGGCTGCTATTCTTCTACACCCAACCAATCCCTCTGTTATCCTTTTTTCTAGTAATAGCCCTAACCGTCCAAGGTTCTCTTTGCTGACATGTTTCTAATCTTATATTACTTTTGCGGGTAGTGCGAGCTTTTCGCCCTTTGCTGCGCGCACGCAGCAGATGATCAAGGAACAGCTAGGTCAAGCAGATGACAAGACTCAACTTCCAGATGAATACCTTGAGCTTGAGAAGCGCGTGGACGCTCTCAAGTTGGTCCATCAGAAGCTCCTTCAGGTGACGTACGTGATAGGCTCTACAGTCCACGAGCAGACATGCTTGTTCCCACATGATCGCTCATCGGTTTCATACAGTTCCCAGTACTCTAACGAGGCCTACGACTACCCACCCAACATCCGCGAGTCATTCAACGACATGAGCCGGACTATCAGTGAAAAGGTCCAGCTCTTGTCCCAAGCCTCCTCCCCCGCGGAGGCACAGGCCGCCCTGACTGCCCCTCCTTCAGCCAAGCCCCAGCCGAAGACGTTCAACCATGCTATTGCTCGCGCCTCTCTGTCCGGATCCCAGACTCTGGCGCAGAACTCTAACAATGAGGATCCTCTGGCTACTGCTTTGGAGAAGTATGCGCTGGCCTCGGAGAAAGTAGGCGAGGCCCGTTTGTCGCAGGATGCGCAGATCCAGTCGCGCTTTCTCGCTGGTTGGAACACGACCCTCAACACAAACTTAATGTTTGCGGCCAAGGCGCGCAGAAACGTCGAGAACGCCCGTCTTATGCTGGACTCAGTCAAGGCCAGCAAGAAGGCGGCCGCTAGGGGTGATCTGGATAACCTGAGCGAGGAAGCCCGTGCCGAGATCGAGCAGGCCGAGGATGAATTCGTCGGACAGACCGAGGAGGCTGTAAGCGTTATGAAGAATGTAAGTTGCCGGATCCGCTTATGGTGCGAGGTAATGTTGGCTAACCATCTACCAAGGTCCTGGACACTCCTGAGCCCCTCAGAAACTTGGCGGACTTGATTGCCGCCCAGCTTGAGTTCCACAAGCGGGCATATGAAATCCTCAGCGAGCTGGCTCCTGTGGTTGACGGTTTGCAGGTCGAACAAGAGGTATGATCTGCCACATCTTTTTAGTGGTGCGTTTGATTAACTTGGATTGCAGGCTAGCTACCGCAAGAGCCGTGAGGGGGCTTAGAACAATCTCCTGAATCGATCCTCTTTTATTTCGTTACGTTCTGTTGCTGACCAGTTTTCTTTAACCGTCGGAATGCGTTGTGAACTACCCCTAATGCACTGTAAAGATGTTTTGTCTTCCCCAATTTATGGAGATGTAGGGTTAGTGATGACTCCATTGATGCGTAAAGTTGGTTAGTAGACCGTAATTCACGCCTTTCACTTGACCTTTGCCTTTCAATGAAGGCATAAATGGTCTTCAGTGAAACTGTGAATAGAAAGGAAATTCAACGGCTACACCAACTCTCGGTCGAAAATGCCAGTAAACCTGCTTCCAGGTCATATATAATATTGCGCAAGACACCCTTGGGTGCATTCTGCAACCTATCACCGCCTACCACCCACCCACGCACACTGCCTCAGGCCCCCCGAAACACCGCCCATAAGCTCCCCAGCCTAGAGCTCCAACATCCCATACCTTTATCCCGCGGAGTCCAACAGACAACAATCCTCCCACTACCCGCTACATTCTCCCCAACTCAACGACAATCACGCTTCTCAATCCGCGCCAAGCCCGACTTACCTGAAAGCCAAACGACCCCGTCCTCCCGCAAACGCCGTGGAGATACTAGCGATACCTTTACGTCGCGAGCGGATCCAAAACACACCCATCACATTCTCAATCCGAACCAAGAACCAAGCAAAAACCAAAGACACACCGGCTGGTCCCTGTGTCCGAGTGCATTGACATCCTACCTAGCGACGTATCCATTTCGACTCATATAAACCTAGGAACCAAAATGGCGTCCGGGTACGTCCATCTATACTCACCCTTTATACCCTCCTCACACCATTCAACAAAAGAAGACTAACAATAAACTAAAGCTGGAGTCTGATCATCGGTTTAATCATCATCGTTATTGCATCCGTGGTAGCGTGGATCTTCAGCCCCAAGGGCGATAATCAAACGTACATTTCCTTACCCCCCCCCCCCCCCCCCCCCCCGGCCCTTGTGCATTATGTGGGATCGGGACATTAACGGTTTCGTGCTAGGCTCTGGCGGAGTACGCTTATTTTGTCGTTTGCGTCTTGTTATCTGATGTGGGGTATGTTCTTTTCTTGTTCATTCTCCTCCCGGGGTGAAGAGTGAATGGTCGTGCTAATTAGCTCTGTGGTGCAGCGATTACGTTTTTGGCGCAGTGGCATCCGCTTATTTCGCCGAAGAGATCGGATATTAGACCTGATCGGGTACCGCAGTGATTCTCTTGTGGTTTTGGGGAGGGTGTTAGATTGGATTAGGATAGAAAAAGGTGGAAAGGGACACATGGGTTGAGGGTATCTGTATAGGTATTATGTGTATGCTTGATACTACTTTATTGGTTTCTGCATTGACGTTTTCTCAGCGGTGATTCATAAATTCTCATGGGAAGTATGAAGGTTCATTTCATTTTCTTTCTCTTTTTTCCTATCTCTAGTACGTATCCGTCGTATATTAGTCGACTCCTATTGCTCCTAGGATGACCCTTTGAATTGTCCACCGAGCCATCAGCCCGGCAACTGCCAGTGTCACGGCGCGGAGGTACCCGCATCCCAAGAGGATATACAGGGATTCGATGTTGCTCAGAAGAACTAGATGTGTATCCGCTGCTCCCAACGAGAAAAGCGAACCTGTCAGCTCAATAAGATTCGCCAGGTAATTGGTAGGTGCCGACTGCGGCATCATCTGGATCAAGCTTTCTAGAAGAGTGGACGAACTCGCTGATGGGAGTCCCGCCATGCCTGTTGAGCTTGCTGTAGTGGTCGCCGCGGGGGTTATACAGTTCAATGCGTGCTGTGAGAGGTTGGCCGGTGTTACTCGGCTTATTCCTGCGCTGCTGCTGGCCGGCGTCTCAGATACGCCGCCGCTGCCGTCTGGGCCCCAGATGACGAGGAGTATCGGGAAGAGTTTGGCACAGCTGCTGACGAGGAGAGCCGTGCTGATGGCGGTAGGGCTGGCGGGGGACGGAGGAGGTAGAGGCTGGATGCTTTGGATTGGGGCTGTAGAGGCACGGCGCAAAGGCGGCGGTGGAATTGAGCTATGGGGAGCAGGAGGAATGATAGAGTTATCACTTCCACAATTGTTTGCGGTCGAGAAGTTCCCACTCGAGGATGATATTTCATAAGAGCCTTGCCGACTGAGCCTGGGCGGGCTCAACATGGTGGCTATTGTGGGAGATAGTTGCGACTGTGCATATGTGCCTCGCGATGGAGGAGAGGGATGTACAGGAGTGGAGGGGGTAGAGAGGAGGCTGTCTGTTGTGCTAGTAGTCGAGTTGCTGCCACTTTGCTTCAAGCCGCGAGGCGTTGGGGCAAGAATGGAAGCTAGGAGGCGGATAGTGACATGATGAGCAAGAGTCGCAAGCGCATTTAGACCCAGGAAAAAGAAGTATTGTACAACAATAGGCGCGCGAGAGAGGAAGGTGGTGGCCAATGACGGGGACTTCTCAATGCGTGTCCAGGTTAGATAGACGTCAAACAAAAGGAGAAGGACTCCTAAACGAATGATGGAACGCTAGAGAACACGAAATCAGTCAATACGGTAAAGCGGGCATTTTAAAGGAAAGTGAGAGTGAGAAAGAGATATCGTACATCAAATTGGTTGTTGCCCCCCCCCAGTCTGTTAAAAAGGAGATGGCGATAGACCTTTCATGATCAGCATAGTGTCCGCAGCCAAAGTGTCGCCCCAATGTGCATACCTGCGGCTTGATCAAGACGAGATCAATGAAGATCACGACGAAATCATATTCCACATACTTATCCGCGAATCGCTGGCAGCGTGGACATTGTGTCAGACGCACACCTTTGCCTAACGACCGATCATCGGCACGACTGTAAGTGCTGTACAAATGCGACACAGGGTACGAGCACTCGATGCAGATGGGCATCATGTCATTGACTCCTAGTCATCCTGGAAATGCATAGTTCCTCGGCAGAGATAAGAAGGGAGAATCGCAACGGCAGTTTGGAGGATAGACCGAAGGCGGTGAGAGTGGATGTATGTAACTGTCTATGGGATTTATACTTCCAAATCACTAGCGCGATCTATATACATTCATGACATTATGTACTACTACCATTTCCCAAATAAATCACAAAAAAAGCCTGAAAGGCTCATACGTTCCTCAATCCACAACTCCTGTGTCATCCGCCCAGCTGGGCTGGATGCTTCGACACACTTGCTCATAATCATTGAACTTTTGTGAATTCTCCGCCAATCCTGGAGTTGTCCAGAACATTGTCCAGTTGGTGTCAGATAGCTTCCACGTCCCCGTAGATCGCTCAAAGTACCATTTGTTCACCGGATTGTCCTTGCGACTGCGCCAGCACACTCCATTGGGGAAGCAGGAGCGGACCATAGCATTGAACACAATATCGGCCACGCCACCGGCACCCTGACTGCGTTTCAAGACGGCAAACTTGTCTAGGTACGGAACCATCCGAGCTTCACTGGCCGCGCTGCTATCGTCTTCAACGCCCGGGGGCAGCTCCCAGGTCAGAATAGCGCCACCTTCGTACTCTCCCGCAATGATGAGTCCCGCCAAGCGATCGTTAACTCGATCGAGATAGTCTTGCACATCCAGTTTGCGGTTGAATGAGTCTTCGATCAGATGGACTAGTCGCGGCAGGTCGATGCTTGGATCATCCAGCTTTAGCCGTGGCCTATTCTGCGCCGTCCACACCTCAACTCGTGGATTAGGAATCATTGTGAGAGGCATGCCCCGCTTGACAAAAGTCGTGTGAGAGCTGGGCGCATTGATAGAGCCTCGTCTGCGGTTCATCGCCTCCCGTCTGCTCACAGGAAGCGACGAAGAAAGCAATGGCTTGTCCGTGAGTAGGTTATGAATGAGTGGGTTTCGCTGTCGTCGAGTCCCCACTGCAGATACATCTGAGGGGTTAGCCTGGGGTGTCCTAGCTGAATTGGAGACTTCTAATGGAGAGGTAATAATCCCGGAGGACGTCGATGGGAGCATGGCAAGCGCCTTCTGGGACAGCTGTAGATTGTCCACATGGCCCTCAAAATGACCATTAAGGGAATTATCGTCCGGTTTGGGTGCGGTTGCCCTATAAGCTTCTCCAGACTGCACGTGAAGCAACTCATTCTTGATATCATCAAATTCTTGCTCCATGTTGATGAAAACGTGGGATGTCTGCGGTCCTCGGAAGGAAGGAATTCCTCCAATAGGGTCCAGTAGAATCACTCGATCCAGCGAGACCTCTTTCTGCAGCTTCGCGACTTTCTGGGCTGTGAGCCAAGGGTCTTCATCGGGGTCAGGACGTATCGCTAGGCCTGCAAGCTCTTTCGTAAGAGCTAGAATGGCGTCATTTGCAGATATAGTGACAGCCTTCGGAACATCTTCTGTGTAGGCGATGGGCGCAAGTATCACAATCTGGCCGTCGCGTAGCGGGTTGAGGAGAGCCTTTCTGGACAGGACAGCGGGAGATTCTGGATGCGCCGGAGACAAGGACAGGACTGAGTCCAAATGAGCACACTTTGAGTCTGGCTGTGCATCTACTGCCATTGAGATACGTTCGGCTTGTTCTGCAGCGACCCTACGTAAGGCATTCGCATTGTCCACAGTTCCTGGGTCAACCACAACACAGCAAGCCATCCCTAGGCGATTAAGCTGGGACAAGGTTTTAGCCACTCCATCAATTATAGAGTCATCAAGTAGCTGCGGTGTCCTGAGTTTAATCAGGGATAAATGAAGTCGTTCCTCTGGGAGGTTCAAGGGTGGCGGGGGAGGCGTTGAGTCATGCCTGAAGACCGGGCTATCATAGACAGACCTCGAGGCTCCATAGAAAGTTCCCAGATTGACACCCGATGGTAAGGATTGTGTAACTATATCTTTCGAATTATGAGGAGTCGGCTTCTCCTCCGCTTTCGGGGAGTGTTGTGCTTTTAGGCGAGCCAGATACGATTTGGCCTCTCGTTTAGTAGATGCGGAGTTCAGCAGGCTGAGGAAAAATTCCTATAGTCGTATATACCATTGAAGTGGTCAGTGAGCATATCCTGTATGTATTGGTATTGGGCGACCATCATACACGATCCAATAACTTTTCCTTGGCCCGACGACCTAGTCGGTCATAGCTTTTGCTACTCGATGAAAACTCGGCACTTTGGTTGATCGGCCGATAGGCGGAGGAGGAAAAGGACCGGTGAGGGGAAGCTCCTAGGGTTGGCTGACCACCGAAGGGAGAAGCTTGTTGCTGCTACGGGTCGAAGAGGTCAATCAGAGATTAATGGCAAAGAGAGAAGGAGAGGGGGAGTTCGATGCTCACTCTCAGTAGGGAGGACTTCGCAGTCCGCGGCCAAGTCAGTGCCCTAGAACTCATGTTTCATTTCCGTCAAGTGTGAAAAACCCCGATTTCGAGAATGAATACATAGGAGGTAGTGAAGGAGGAGACTTAAGAAAAGAGATCGCTCAGCAGGAGGAAAGCAAAGGGGAGTGAGGGGGAGTCCTTCGAAGAAGAAAACAAAAATGAGACGATGCGGATAATGACGCATTCCGTTCTCGGCTTCTGATTGGAGCCGATAACGCCCGCTGTTCGGAGATTGATAAAAAACAGCTCCACAGTGAACAACTCATAGCAGTGGGTTTCTTCTCACTGGAAGTATACATTCATTGTACTCTGGAGGAATGTCTGAATCCTGGTTCATTGATTATAGTCACTCAGGTTGGTCGGCAGAGAGTAACGCTGACCGAAGATGAGTGTATAGCCATATGGAAACCTCAACATTGGATAGCAGACTTGGAACCTTGCAGCATGTAGATTCAATTAAAGCCCCATTCATGTACGTAATCGATTGCTTCTTCTTCTTCTTCTTCTTCAGACAGATTTCATGTGTTCCAAGATGTGGTTCTCTTGGCTCTCTAGCCGTTCTTGTGTTGTCCTGAACAGCCGTGGTAAATTCGTCTGCTCGTACGTAGCTCCACTGATAACCATTTGTGCAATTGCGCGTGCTGAAAGGAAGACCTGTGGCATACCATGACCGTTGAAGCCAGCAATTATCAACTGGCGAGGCTTGTTGGGGATCTGTCCGACATGCGGCAGGGAGTCGGTGCTGTAACCCATTACTAGGTACGAAGAGTCAGTATTAGCCATTCTACAAAATCACAGAACGAATATGTTCGGAGACGCACTTCCCGTCCAAACTCGGTCCGTATATGCCCCTGTGTCCTCCCAGCCGTGGAAGTGTCGTTGCATGTAATTGTCAAAGTAGCGGGCAGCTGACTGTATCAACTTGCTGTCATCCGTGTTATTGTACCACTCATTGGAGTCATGAAAGAACGTAGACTTTCCTCCACCAACGACAATGCTGCCATCCGGTCGGGGGATTAGGTAGTCATAATCCCAAGCATTGAAGCTGAACGTGTAAGAGCAATCCAGTGGGTCTTTCGGTGGGTAGGGTACCACAATTCGACTACAGACTCCTCGTACGGGAACAATCTTGCCTTTGTATTCGGGCGCGATGGCAGACGTATATGCATTACTGCAAAAAATAACATATTTTGCTCCAATAGAACCACGACTAGTATCAACATTCCATCGCCCATTGGCATCAGGAGTTTCAGATATCCCAAGTACGGGTGTGTGTGTCTGGAGATTGACGCCAGCCGCGATAGCTCGCTCTAATAGCTGTGTAATGAACTTATACGGCCAAAATCGCCCTGTGCGAGAGCAGAAGCAACCGCAGGCATTTTTCACGCCAGACACCTATGTAAGCGGTGAGAATGGAGAGCAATCTGCAAGGGCTAGAGCAGTACTCACAGCTTCTGCCGCCTCTTTCGGATAAAAATCAGCCTGTTTTGGTGTAACAGCGCCTTGGGAAAGAAGAGACTCGTATCCCGCCTTGATTTTGGCACAATGGCGATCATCAAATTGCACATCAATGACGTTGTTGAAGTCTAGGTCACAATCGATCTTTTCCTCTTCTACACAAGACCGGACCGCTGAGAAATGAGCCAACTCAAAAGCAGCCACTTCTTCTGCTGCCTCCACCCCATATTCACCTGCCAAGCTACTAATCTGGTAGTATACATCAGGTTTCAGATGCCCACCTAGGGAGATGAGGAGTCATAGTCAGCCCCTTGGAAATTATGTACATGTAAAGTCTTGGCTGTTGCTTCTTACCATTGCGACCCGTAGCCCCAGAGCAGGCCTGGCGGGCTTCCAAGATTACAATCGAAGGTTTCTCAGTTGGAGAGGATTGACTGAGACGCATACAGTGGTAGGCAGTCGATACGCCTGCATATCCAGCTCCAATGACAACAACGTCACTTGTATCGGGCAATGTCTCTGTTGAGCGATGGCTATCGAGGTAATGGGGCTCGGTGCGCCAGAATGAAGTCATACCATTGTTGACAGGAAACGCGTCAGTCATAGTTGCGAGTAGCTGGTTTATGCTTGTCTAGTTTGTAAAGGAGTAAATACGGACTAAACAGGATGATGTGTGTTCCAAAGAACCCCTCACATGTTCAGCTGGCCACCACTGCATGTATTTAGGTGTGGAGAGACCAATCAACAAGCAGCCAGTATGGTGTCATGATATGAGACACGGACATATCTCCGAGAACGCAGATTATCACCTATCAGTTGTGAGGTAGTAGAGTAGACATTTGAGCATCTTGTGTAACTTAGTTACTAGAGTCTTGAGGCATTGGAGGTAGGTTCAGTTGTCTTGTACATCAAAGTAAATATCGTGATGGGCGGCCCCTCACATGATCCTTGCTCGCCTCCAATGTTACAGCACGTGTTACATGTCCTTGTTTGAAGCATAGTGTGACAAAAAGACCATATCGTATCACATTTATATTACGGACTAGTAAGAACCTCCCGGACCCGTTTAATCCAGGTACGGGGCAGAAACGATCAAATTCTCCATATCATGCCCCGACTTACCCACCCGTCAATGTTACGCCTAGTTAAAATACATCGATTACAGAATGACTTGCATTATCGGTGGCACGATTAAAGAACTAAATGAATACCCCGCGCGCTTGGATTCGGCAATCTTACTTCACCGGAGGAGAGGAATAAATTAAGTTCCTGGGGATAAGATCAAATAATCTCAATTTTAGTACTGGAATCACGGACGACCTGCAGGGGGGAGGTCGATCTTTAAATCTTCAAGGTCTGTAAGTGTACAGTATGTGTATCAGATCCTTCAGGAGCATCCATATTCCTTTCAGCGTTCATTTTGGTCTTCCTTTATCTTTTGACTATCCCATCCCCCCATTTTTTGGTTCTCTTTCGCTCCAAGAGAAAGGTCCAAAAAAAATAATATAATATAATAAAAGAAAAAGAAAAAGAAGAGGAAAAAATTTGTCCCAGTTATCAAAACCCAGTGAAGAGAAATAACCAATCACACAGTCCCTGGGGAACACTTCCACTTGTGGTCCTTCATTTGCCTCAGTGTGAGTGGCAACCAAACGCCTCTTAGACAAAAAGTAAGTCTCCATCCTTTGGCACACGACAATCCACTCACATTCCCTTGCGTGCATTCTAGAAGTCCTGGCTGGCAACACCTTCCGGTTCCTAATTTAACACAACCTCCTTCATTCAGGTCCCAACTAGTGGCTTGCGTCTTGCGATCCGGCCCTAAGCTTCTGGAACTGCAACCCGAGTCTTATCGCCCGTCCGCATCAGAGCTAATTTTCGATCCCCACCATTTTCCGAGGATTCACGCCCCTCGATTCGACTCTTTTTCATCCTTCCTAGGGTCCCCTCCAGCTAATCCCTTCCACAATCCTGCGCTTTCAGTAATCCCTGTCTGCCTGGAACTTTTTGACTTTTTACGCACACTCTCTCAATACATTTTTTCCTACTTTCGCATTTGCTAATTTTCTTCCGATTTACCCTTCGGACTTCTAAGGATACCCCTACCGGCTTTGCGACCTCGTGAAAATCGACAGATCATGTCCGACTATACCGCTGATAAGTCTGCTACGGACCAGCCCATAAATGGGTTCAAGCCGTTATCAAATGTGGAAGGTTTCTCCTTGCCTGCGACAGGGGATGACCTCTCACGTCTGAGCGCTCGTGGAGAATTTTCAATGGCCAACGGGATTTCCATGGAGGATATGGATGATGATGACGAAGAAGAGGTCGAAGATGACTACGTTGCCGTTGACCATGACGATATCAACGAATATCCTTATTGGTTCCGCCGCCCACCTGTGCATCAACGCACGAAGCTGGACGAGTTGCACCCTTTTGTACAGGTTTTGACCGTGTCGAACGTGGACGACTGTGTCAATGTGGAGAACGCGTTTCCCGAACAGGAGCGTTGTACCCGAGAGAAGGTATGGACATGGTTTCCCCTATGAAAAAAAAAGAAGAAAGAAAGAAAGAAAAGAGAAAAAAACTCAAAATGAGCGGAGAACGTCGCTTGGCTGACTTTGTATCAAAGTTTGTATATCGCCTGAACCGATGCCCCGAACTTTGTTTAGGCCTCTTCACGCTCCCTATTCTAGGAGAGGACCAGCCAAAGCCTCGCCCGACGTTGGTTGGACACATCGTCGCAACTCGTACCTCGACTCCGTTTGTGACCGATAAATCTATGCAGCTCCCCGCGAACTGGGAAACCGAGCGCATGACTGTGGAAAACGGAGAGACTGTTGGCCATGATGAATACGGCGGCACGATTGCTATCCACTCTCTGGCTGTCTCGCCGGAACACCAGGGCAAGCAGGTAGCCAGCACGTTGATGAAGTCGTACATCCAAAGGATTAGGGAAGCCCAGATTGCCGAACGCCTTTCTCTCATCGCCCACGATCATCTGGTGCCATTTTATGAATCGTTTGGATTCGAAAACCGTGGTCCCAGCAAGTGTAAGTTTGGCAGCGGCGGTTGGACAAATCTGGTGAGTGAAGTCACTTCCGTCCCTGCAGCTTGTAGCTGACCGATTCTAGGTGTTGGATTTCATCGCAGAGTGAAATTCTATAGAATGTTCTTAACGGCTGCGAAGAAATCTGCGCCTTTTCCTCTTACCTCGCGTATCTTCCTTTCTATGACTTCTTTTCTTTCCTTTTCATTATTCTTTCTTATTTTCCCCTTTTGTCATTTCCTCACAATTCCCACGCGACATTTGACGCATGTTATGTTGAAACACTGGGTTTGGTCTTTACATGGTGGGTTCAAGAGAAAAGCAACGGAGTTTGTCTGGGCTACGATGGTTCTGGGACAGATACCCCATGCTGATGATGACCATGAATAGGCGGTTAGTTTCAGGTCAGGGCAGGAATATTTGTGTATCATAGTCCCGCGGTAGTTCAATGTACATGATCATGATAGAGAGCAGATCAGATCAAATGAGGAGTCAAGTAAGATAATCTAGAATGAGTAATAGGCGCAGCAGTAGTGATGGTATAAGAATAATAATAGTAGTAAATAAGTCTCGCCAAAGGAGGGAAAACTGTTCCCCACATTACGATTCTTCACCGCCCGCCAAAACTTTGCGCCGACCGCCCGGAATATTTTTTTTTTCCTTTTTCGTTCACTCAAAATCTTATCACATCACCTTTGGGGATATTCTTGAGAGTCTTCTTCAGTACTTCTCAGATTGCCCATCATGAAGACCACTTGGAAGGATGTAAGTCTTTTTTGTTGCGCTTGAAATGCTGCCACCGGCCTCTAGAACAGTTCAAACTAATGAGATTCTTTTTTTCACCGCTGAACCAGATCGCCCCTGTGCCCACGCACCAGGAGTTTTTGGATATTGTCCTCAGCCGTACGCAGAGACAATTGCCGACTCAGATTCGTGCCGGTTTCAATATCAGTCGTATCAGAGGTATTATAGAAATTTCCCCGGAGGCCAACGTCGGAACATCCGTTATGTGATCCGAAATAGCGAAACGAAAAATTTCGGATTTTTACTGATACGAATTTTTGCCCCCGCTGGTTAGGCTTCTATACCCGAAAGGTCAAATATACTCAAGAGACATTCTGCGAGAAGTTCCAAGCTATCTTGGACGGATTCCCCAGATTGCAGGATATTCATCCTTTCCGTATGTTCATTCACCTGAATATCAGCTATTTCTTGGTGCGACGTTCTAACAGACACTAGACAAGGATTTGATGAACACACTTTACGATGCCGACCACTTCAGAATCGCTCTGGGTCAGGTTTCTACCGCTAAACATCTGATCGAAACCGTCTCCCGCGATTATGTCCGTCTCATCAAATACGCCCAGTCTCTGTTCCAGTGCAAGCAGCTTAAGCGCGCGGCCCTCGGTCGGATGGCCACCATTTGCCGACGCCTCAAAGACCCCCTGGTCTACCTGGAGCAGGTCCGTCAGCATTTGGGCCGTTTGCCGTCTATCGACCCCAACACCCGGACTCTTCTAATTTGCGGGTACCCCAACGTCGGAAAGTCCAGCTTTTTGCGCAGCATCACACGTGCTGATGTCGACGTTCAACCATATGCTTTCACGACTAAGAGTTTGTTCGTCGGTCATTTTGACTACAAGTACTTGCGATTCCAGGCCATTGATACCCCCGGAATCCTAGACCATCCCCTGGAGGAGATGAACACGATCGAGATGCAATCCATTACCGCCATCGCCCATCTCCGGTCCGCGGTCATGTACTTTATGGATCTCTCCGAGCAGTGCGGCTACTCCGTCGCCGACCAAATCAAGCTGTTCCACAGCATCCGCCCGCTGTTCGCCAACAAGATTGTCTTCCTTGTAGTCAACAAGATTGATGTCAGGCGCCCCGAGGATTTGGAGCCCGAGTACCAGCAGGAGCTCCAAACAATTCTCAAGTCTGGAGATGTGGAAATGCTGCAGTTGTCTTGCACTACTACTGAAGGCGTGACTAACGTGAAGAACGCCGCTTGCGATAAGCTCCTGGCCGAGAGAGTGGCGCAGAAACTTAAGTCTGGAACAAACAGCTCCGGTACCCCTGGTGGACGACTAGGTGACGTCCTGGCCCGTATCCATGTTGCAAAGCCCATGGGTGGTGTCCAGCGTGAAACCTTCATTCCTGAGGCCGTCAAGTCACTCCAGAAGTATGACAAGGACGATCCCAACCGGAAAAGGTTGGAGAGGGACATCGAGGAGGAGAATGGTGGTGCTGGTGTCTACAACATTGATCTCAAGAAGACCTACGACTTGGCCGACGATGAATGGAAGCACGATAAGATTCCTGAAGTGTGGAACGGCAAGAACGTTTACGATTTCGTAGATCCCGATATTGAGGCGAAATTGGCTACTTTGGAGGAGGAGGAAGAGAAACTGGAAGCCGACGGTTATTATGATTCTGATGAGAGCGTTGAAGATGCTGAAGATGCAGACACCCGCATGAAGGCAGACCTCATTCGCGAAAAGCGGGCTTTGATGCGCAACGAGGCTAAGATGCGCAAGTCTCTGAAGAACCGCGCTGCTATCCCTCGCAGCGCCAAGGCCAAGACACTGTCGCAGATGGAGAACGCTCTCGAAGAGGCCGGCTACGATGTCGATGCTGCCTCGTCTCGTGCCCGCTCCAAGAGCCAAGCCCGCGGGCGTGCCAGTACTCGCGACGCTGATGGCGATGATGCCATGGATGTCGACATGTCCGATCCTCGCCAGGCTATTGCCAAGGCCAAGGGCCGTGCTCGCAGCCAAGCAGCAACCAACCGTCTACTAGACGGTGTTACCAGTGATACGGCACGCAGCAAGGCCGAGCGTCTATCCAAGCTGGGTCAGAAGAAGATGAACCGGATGGCAAGACAGGGAGAAGCTGATCGCCACACTACTGCATCTCTGCCCAAGCACTTGGTATGTCATCTTACCACCCTTTCCACCTGTTTTTACGTATGCTAACTTTTCGTCCCCTAGTACACTGGCAAACGTACCATCGGCAAGACTCAACGTCGGTAAAGGCTTTGTCTTCGAGTGTGGAGTGCACGGTGAGACAGTTTCGCCACCCTTTAATATATCTCATCTTCTATATGTCATGAACTGGGTGTCAAAAAACAGGGCGTCGGGGGTTATTTCATATGTTTGATTGTTTGTTGCAGTCGATGGTCTCTGGATGAATTATACTGCTGCGTAAATACCTGAGGTTGTTCAGGCCCAACCGAATCACCATTTATCGGCTTGATTGATTTGAATATTCTGATGAACATGAGGACGAAGATAGAAAGAAAATTTGATTATTCTTGTTTTGATTTACTTGCCATCTTGAGCACTCCTTAGCAGTCTGCTATATTTAGTGCTTTTAAATATGGGCATCTTCTTGGTACATCAAGGTACCAACTGGCCAACTGACCTCACGATATACATACTAAACCACCATACACTTAAGCATCGTTTGTCAAGGACGTTGGTCTCTTACACCATGTGGTCTTTTTCACTTGATCTTATCCTTTACAGGAAGAAGGCCAGGATATTCTATTCATAGTATATATTATTTTTATTTCTCTTTAACTGCATAAGCTCGTAGTGTTTTGCTTTGCTGATTTACCCACCCAAAACGCCGGTAAAAGGTTCCTTAGATCCAAATCATGCCATAGTCATGGCCCCTCAACATATGTACTCATGCATGCATGCATTCACATCGGTATATCAAAAGGAGAATAGTTGCGCCCAAAACAACAAACATTAAAAGGGTACAGGGGACGGGGGGACACAATAGCGTTGTATCAATGCGTAGACAGCCGTATCTGATTCAGACGTGATACCGTTTACTCGCGGATCTCAGTAGCAGGCTCGCTGTGCTCGGCCTGGCCCTCCTGCTTGGGAGAAGCGGGAGGTCCGTGGAGATCGCGGACGATGCCCTCCGGGGGCACCCAGCTGGAACTCTTCCAGGGCTTGACATGGAGGACGTACATGGTGTCGACTTCTTCCAAGGTACGACCCTGGGTCTCGTTGACGAAGAAGAAGACGATAAAGACGGCGGCCAAACAGCAGCCTGCGAAGACGTAGCCGTAGGCAAAGTCGATGGCGCTGGAGATGAATGGGGTGAAGAAGGAGATCAAGAAGTTCCAGGTCCAGTTGGCGGCGGTGGCAAGACCAATGCAGACGGCACGGTAGCGGGCAGGATACATCTCACCACAGATAGCCCACACAATAGGACCCCAGGTGGTGGCGAAACCGACGATGAAGAAGCAGGTGAAGACAATCATGGCAGTACCGGACTTGGGAGTGTTGGGAGGGTTCTCCAAATCCAGGGCGAAGTGACCGATAGAGGCCCAGATCATGAAGCAGATGAACATCCAGCCGGCACCGACCATCAGACTGTTACGACGACCATAGTGCTCCACAACATAAAGACCAGGAAGAGTCATGCCGAAGTTGACAGCACCCAGAATAATTTGGGTTACGTAGCTATTGTCCAGACCAGTAGAGTTGAAGACCGTGTTACCGTAGTAGAAGAGGAAGTTGGCTCCAGTGAGCTGCTGCAGGGACTGCAGAACAATTCCAAGCATGACACGATAAAACATACGGGGGCCAGTGAAGACCTCGAAGAGGCCAGCCTGTCCGGCAGCCTTCTCTTCGTCGAGCTTGTCCTTCATATCCTTCATCTCCTGTGCGATACACCGGTGGTTGGGCCCAACGCCGTAAAGCTTGCACATAACATCACGGGCTTCCTCGACACGACCCTTGCGGTAGGCATAACGGGGAGACTCAGGGAGGAACAAGGTACCAACACCCAGAATCAAGGGCCAGGCAAAACCGATACCCATGGTGATACGCCAGGAACCGGTACCGTTGATGGATTCGGTACCAAAGTTGACAAGATAAGAGATGAAAATGCCAAAGGCCACGAACAACTGGAAGGCACTGACCATGGCACCACGGACTTGACGGGGGGCAGATTCACTCTGGTACATAGGGACAACGCTGGACAGAGCGCCAACACCCAAACCGGCTACCCAACGGCCCATTGCAACCTGGTACCACTTGTCGGTGGTCGAAATCTGAACGATGATACCAACGATATGGACCACCGACCAGAAAGAGAGAGAAAACTTGCGGCCCATGCGGTCGGCGATAGGAGCAGCGACCAAGGCGCCAATCATAGTACCGATGGACAACTATAGAAATGTTAGTTTTCTCCTTACATGGCTGGTCATGTGTACCGGTGTCGTTAACTTACCAGGCCGACGATCAAACCATTGCGAACATTGCTGAACGCGTATGTTCCATCAGCGTGACGTTCCGCGAAACGAATCTTAAAGTCATGCATAGTGGTAAAGCCAGCAATTTGACCTGAGGGAAAAGTCAGCAAAGGAGCGTAATACATCATCGACATGAAATTTGACAAACCAGTTGAGTAACCGAAGATGAAACCACCCATAGAGGCAACGATACCAAGGACGAAGGATCGCCATGTCAGATACTGGACGGGGCTGTCGTCGAGCATAACATTGTCCTTCTCCAGATTCGAGTCGGCTCTGACGGGAGTAGGAGTATCGGAATGCTCCTGGTGTTCAGGTTGTTCGGCCTGGGGTTTGAACCGGGCCATCAGATTGGAGACACCCATGGTGAGGGATGGATTCACGAGGGATTGAATCCTCAGAAGTGATTGACGTGATGTGTTAAGGTATGGTATGAGAAGAGGAAGAAACCCGGGGAGGAAACGTGGGAGACGCGGAGATATATAACACAGGCTCGGAAGTTAAAGAACGGCATCGTGACATTATTAGTGCGCGTAATAATAAAAATAAAAAAATAGATTGAGTGAAATGAAAGGTTTTACTCGAATGGCCCATCCGTCGGCAAGACAAAACGTCGCCTCCATCCTAGGGATTGGCGGCACCCCATCCTCGGGGTAGGGACCATGGCAAGGAAAAACGGGGGCCCAGATCCCAAGGACCGAACTAGGAAGGATAGTCGGATGCTAGGGGGCGGAGTGTGTTCTTGGATGCTTCGACAGAGAGTCTTGCGGTGGGGAGACAGTGGAGATGTGCCTGGAGACGACGAAAAGAGAGTATTGGCAAGGATGGGTTGAGGTTCGTTACCCATCGTGAGAGTCTTGGAGTCTGGATCCCTCCAAACCCAGTCACGGGGATGTCATGTGCGTCTCATGATGGTCGGGGTTTTCGCTCTTTTCTGCATTTTTATTACTTAATTCCTATTATTGGAAGACAATTGATTATTCTCCTACTGTTGCTATCAGGATTCACTACATACTCTTGCTAACTGACAGGCGAACACGAGACAATGGCTATGTTTACAAATGCTTAATCCATTTGCTACATATTTTTATATGCACGCTCCCAATTACTCTCTTAGTTTGCTGTACAGGAGATTTTACGGACATTTTCATCGAGCGATCCACTACATCCCTTGACTCCTTTCTCAACAGAGTTGTTTTAAGGGAAAAAAGAAAAATTTTGTTTTTCATTTCCTGAAATTTTAATTTTAGCTCCCTGAATGCACCGAGTACGTACCTATGAGTAAACTTTTCTGGTTCCGAGTCAGTACCAAGATCTAACCGGATCCACCTCTAGTGAAGAAAAAATTCTGCTGGCGATCCCGAGCCGGGTAGAGAGACTGAAGCAGAGGATCCCGATAACGATGAACACATGCAACATCCAACCTCTGTACTACTAACCAGGCTTGGTTGGAAAATACTATTTAGAAAGGTTACGATTTTGATCTAAAGTAAAAGAAACAATGACATTGTCTGATTATGATAGCCAACAACAATGTCCATTGCATGTCTTCCGTTCTGTGTCATTAGAAACATTCCGAACCTATCGGTCCCCCGAGAGTCTCGGCATCGTCTGGTGACTCGGTGTGCCGATTCGGTCAGCTCGACGTCACATACGGAATAGTCTCGCGCTAACTTGGGAGAAAATTTCGCTCGAGCGGTGGATTGTCGCATTAATGTACCTTAGCGTCGGGCCCACCGTCAGATTCCCATCCAACCATCGTTGAAAGGTGCATGCTTCAGTATAATGGTTCAGCTAAAGTCTCAAAAATCCACGGCTGAGGTTTCCTATTCTCTTTGAGGCCCCGCTCGGAGCCTTGCCGAGCAAATTCGACCAGACTTGACCATTTCGGACTCCGGTGAAACCACGGAATTAGGGGCCTACATTGCACCCTTCGGCATGCCGTATGGAAGGAAGCCTTGATGGATTGGGTCTAGCCGGGAAAAATCTGCATGCAGATCAACAGATGTGGTTGCTGTGTAGGGTGTTTAGTAAAATCAGGCCTCTAGGCATCGACTCACGGTGGTGTGACAACTACGGAAACCATCATGCAACCTACATCATGTGTTAGCATGGCTTCTTGTCTCTCTAACTTATTTGCTTGTCTTTTGCTTCTTTTCGCTTTCCTTGTCTATAATGATGACCCCTATCATCAGTAGATCGAAAACCGGGACGTGCTTTCTTGCTCGGCGGCGATACCCATGGAAACCGACCGATGTTCCTGAGCGAGTCATGGCACGGCAAATTCTACTGTTGACCGGTCTCTCGGGATGGCAAATATGTTTCGTAGATAACTCGGCCTGCGTCATAAGACGTATTGCATGCTACTTCCCGTGGTAGAGGATGAAAAACATTTTTCTAGACAGATTGTAATTGTGGTGTACCCTGAATATGCGGTCCGTGATGTCAGACGATATCAGACAGTACTATAGCACCATTATAGGCAAAACAGAGCTGTTCAAAGAACAAACAGCTTTATTCCTCGGCTATTAATAATGCTTTTGCGTTACAGACGAAGGAGCAGTAGGTGATTGCCTGTAAATTTGAAGTATAAAGAATATAGCAAATTAAGCTATACGCCAACTCTTAGGGTTGCAGACTTCCCCAGCATCGCTACTCCATGTCATTTAAGATATCCCGCGCTTCTCCAGACTCCAGATCTCCAGTATCTGGCGTCAAATCTCCAGAACTCTAGTCCCTGCCACACGTGGTACTCCAGAATCTGTCCCTGGAGAAAGACATGGCGGCGAAGTACGAACACATTCACCGAGAGTGAGACTATAGCCCTATACAGTAATCGGTGACTAGCTCCACACCAGCTACACCTGGAGACTTATCGCTGGCGTCTGATTGGCGAGATAGTGGGTTTACCTGTCGATATCTTTATCGGGGTACTTAGCTTAACTTGCTCTGATATACCGACCTTCAAGACAAGCCGATAAATGTTGGTTAAGAATATCGTACGACATTTTCCCCTAGTTTTGACCTGCCAAAGCCTAGATCTGAAGCTTTTGACATGGTGATTGTATCCACTTCTCCGGATTGAATGGAACGTCGAGTCTATGATCTTTCTCTCCACCGATGATGCCCGAACATAATGTATTTGAGATTCGCGAAAAGTACTCACTTCTCAAGCCACCGCTATTAAGCATCTGGCCATTATTCCAGATAGCCTCGGACATCAAGTCCGAATCTTTCCATAATGGCGACTGCGTTATTTAGAATATTCTCGAATTTGATATTGAGGCTGTAGCGCAGTCGATGACTTTGTCAAAGCTCATTATAGGCGATAAGCTTGGAATGTGAAGTTGAGAACTTTTTCACGTCAAATACCCACGACTCAGACATATCTCCCATGCTCAGGGACCATTATTCCGAGCCTGGAAACCAGTGTTCCTACCTTAATAGGTTAGATCAGTATAATACTATCTAGATATGCTTGTAGATGCTTAGGTTGAGGGCTGATCTTTAGAGAAGGTGAAGTTTGGCAAGGACACCCTCACCTGTATCCTCGCATGCCTCTCTCATGGGCTATGGTGGTAGACTGCATGTACTTGACGGATTCTGTGGAGGTTGGATAGATTAGTAAAATTTGTTTAGGTTAACATGGAAGATCGCTACCAGGACAAAAGGATACATAGATCAAGCTAGCTACAACAGGGAGACCCAAGCATATCTCATCTTGGGATACTTTCTAAGCTTGCAAAGTATATCAGTGGCTATCCCTTTATCCACTCCTCATCTGGCTGTCTCGAAAGGAGGCATGGATAGAAAAGTGTCCATTTACTAAGATACTGAAGGTATGCGACATTATCTTCTGCAGTGTGAGGGATTGACTGACGGCGAGATCTAGCGTATCGACACCTAAAATTGCACACTAAGATCATTAATCGCCCCATAGAAAGGGGTTGTATTTCTAGCGCATATTGCCCTTCTACTCCCATACTTAAAAAAATTTTTTAACAACGCCCTCCCGCCAACAATCATTATAGCGTCCAATCTCGTTCAACAACGGACTATCCCAGTAGACATCCAGATCCATCATATCATCATGCGACCCCCTGCAAAATTAATCACAAATTATCATGCAACCTTTTGCGATACCGACATGCAAGCACAACGCAACGCCCTCGATTAAGAGCTCTTCTTCGCCTTCTCGCGCTCAGCCTTGCGCAAAGCACGCTTGCGAATTGACTCATGCATACCACGATTCTGGTTAGCAACGAACTTGCCCATGGTTCCAGTAACACAGGTTAAGAAGTAGGCCATCAATCCATGGCTCCAGTAGGGTGATGAGCTGTAAGCATAGAACGGAGATCCCCCATTACGGCCAATCTTGGACAGCACTGATTTGACGAACGAGCGGGGATCCGGGATTGTAGCGCTGGCCCGGCGAATCTTCGACATAGCAGAAGTAATGAGGTATGCCTGCACGAGTTCAACGGTGATACCGTGCTGCTCAAGCTCCGAACCAAGGGCCGTCGACCACTGCTGCAGGAAGGCCTTGCTACCAGAGTAGGTCGCAAGAAGAGGGGATGGAAGAAGACCACCGAAGGATCCCATGGTTAGGATCAAACCCCGCTTGCGCTGCATCATTCCTGGAATGATCAACTGAGTAGCACGCAGGGTGCCCATGCAGTTGATAGTTATGATGTCCGTCATCTCATCCTGGGAAGTCAATGCGAACGGAGTGGGAATGTCGTGGCTCTTTCCAACATTGTTCACCAAAATAGCCACGTCCAACCCATCCACTAGGGATTTCAGCTTCTCGTAGTCGCTATCTTCGTTGCGTGCAAAGTCCATAGCTAGGGTCTTGGTCTGAACGGAGTACTTAGACGTGATTTCGTTGGACAGTGTAGTCAGCTTGGGGGCAGTCCGAGAGACGAGGACGATGTTAAACCCAGCACGAGCAAGCTGGAAAGAGAACTCCTTGCCCAATCCATCAGAAGCACCTGTAACCACGGCCCAGCTGCCTTTGGGACCGAAAGAGCGAAGCTGGCACATTGTAAGTCAATATTCTACGACCATCCATCCAAGGCTATGAGATCGACTTACCGATTTTCCAGGAAGAACAAACAGACTAAGGATGACTCTAACAAAAGTCAAAGCCCTAGAAGCCACGAACAAACTTCCAGCTGCGAGAAGGAAATACGCGCCAACAGTCTGCCATCCCGGAGCCAGATTAAGCTCTAGATTAGACAGACAGGACATATGTTTCGACAGGAAGTCCATGTTTGACACCTTTTTCTTTTCCCCTTCAGTTCGGATGAATTGGGATCCAACAATGGGAGGAAGGGTTGGTTTTAAGAAATTCACGGAGATCGGAGTAAAGTGTTGTTGTGCCAAGAAAAGAACCTCGGTCCCCAACCATTACTTGTGCTCCTTTTCCCCCAAAGGTTTCTAACATCATCCAACCCACCAAAGGTCAATCGATTCAGTTCTTCGTCTTCGCACTGCTTAACGTAGACGATGGCCGCTATTCTGTCTTACTTGCCTCCCTTTGAGGGTTTCCTACCCAAGTGGCTCTTCCTGGTACGTCCTCAACATATGATTCCTACATCCACCCCGGACATCATGCTGAGTTTGTACGCCTCCTAGGTCTCTGTCGTCTCTTCAGCAAACAGTATTCAAGCGTATCGGTCAGATTCCTACGCTGCGGAGCTCTACAATGGACGGTCCGCTGATGGTCGCCCGTTAACCAACCCTTTATCCTCTCGAACCTTTGGCACCTGGACTTTCCTCTCCGCAGTGATCCGAATGTACGCAGCTTACAACATCACAACTCCTGTGGCATATGACCTTGCTATATGGACTTTCGGCATTGCCTTGGTGCACTTTGTTGGCGAGTGGCTGGGTTTTGGTAGTGCCCAACTCAAGGGGCGGTTCGTGAGCCCTCTGATTGTCGCCTCCTCGACCCTGGCTTGGATGTTGACACAGAGGGAAAACTATCTTGCCGCCTAGCTTTCTTGTTCTTCTAAACGCGACACATTATCTAATCTCTCGATGTACTTCTTTTCTCTTCTTACCCCTTCTTGAGCTCTTAGTCGGTCACATGAAGCTTACCGACAGCCCTGGTGTTATGGAGGCGAAAAATCATGGATACCCACGGCTGACAAAAGGTGTTGCTGTGCATTGTTACTCATTCAAGATACGAAATCGTTCTACCCTACCCAATCCGTGACATCTCTTAGCTATCGAGCTTCTTCCTATACAGCTCTCCTCCGCAATTTCTTAATCTTGCCGCCGCTTGCTCCGGGGTGATGTCTCGTTGGGGCTCGCCCATCATTTCATAACTAGAAACTAATCAGCATTTACGGACAGGCCATACGTAGGAGCCATGACTTACCCAACCAAAAACTTCCGCACAGTTGCACTACGCAGCAAAGGAGGGTAAAAGTGCAAGTGCAGATACGAAGACTCAATCTCCTCTTCAGTCCCGTCGAGTGGAGCTTGATGGATACCCATACTGTATGGGAAATGTGTCTCGAACAAGTTGTCATACCGCCTGGTGACCTCTGCGATGGCCTCAGCCAATTGTGTCTTCTCGTTAGCGTTCAGGTCAACAAGCGCGCGCTTATGTTGCTTGCTGACAATCATCGTCTCGAACGGCCAGACACCCCACCAGGGGCAGACAACTAGGAATGCTCCGTTCTCGAACACCACACGTTCCTTCTTTTGGCTTTCAAGAGCCGCGTAATCCTCCAACATATGCTTGCCCCCGTGCTCTTTGCGGTATTTCTTGAGCTGTTCCAACTCCATCGCTGGTTCCTCGGGTAGCGAACTGGTGGTCCAGACCTGCCCATGGGGATGAGGGTTCGAGCATCCCATGGCTGCGCCCTTGTTCTCAAAGATCTGCATATACCGATATTGTTCTTTGGGCTTGGCCAGATCAGCGGTTGAGGAGTTCGGAGGGAGGGTGGTCGCAGGGGCGAGAGCAGCCAATGGTGACTTCGGCGACAGATGCGAGCTGTACAGCTTGGTCCAGGCGTCGATGACGGGAGTAATTTCAGCCGGAGACAGATCTGCCAGTGTGAGGTTATGGGCTGCGGAAAAGGTGAGCACGTAGCATTTGCCAGTAACAGGCTCTGCCTTAAGGAAGAAAGATTCTAGACCTGAAAGACGGAACGCATATACGTTAGCGCATTGACATTTAAATTACGACACCTGGAGCGGGTTATGTAGGAACACACTATCTGCATTGTCCGGACTATATGGTGCTTGCTCCTCCTTGACGGCGCTGTAATCGTTGACGAAAACGAAAGTCTTTTCGTACTTAGGGTTTGCATCTCCCTGCGCACGTTTGTTGCCTGGGCACAGATAGCAAGCAGGGTCATAGGTGGGCAAAGTTGTCTTAGAAGGGCTCTCTTGTTGTCCTCTGTTTACAGTAAAGATTCAGCTTTCTGGAGCATTGATCCATATCTCCTTATTTTGAGGAAAACATTGTTCAAAACTTACTGCCAAGGACGCTTAGTTCTATGGGGGGAGACTAAGATGGAAGAACCCCGGAGTGGATTATACCTCCGGTGGGAGATATCATTGAGCACATTTTCGGTCATGGTTGTCGATAAATCCTAAGGCGCGTCTTCTATGCGATTCGGATGGAGGATTAATTTCGTGAAGAGAAGCGGAGAAAGAGGGGAAGAAAGAGGCAGGTGAGAAAAGTAAGTGACGCTGAAGCGACGGCGTGGCGGGGCACATGGCATGCTTCGCGGGGTCTCCGGAAAATTAAAAAAGGAACCCTTTCGGTACCGAACGCACTACCGGGGAGAACACAATTGCAGTCGGGTAAATAACAGCACCGTTCCTGAGAACTCGCTCATCCTTAATCGCAGTGCCATCCTCTGGGATTGATTGTGGATTATGTACTACATCTTCTCTTATCCTAGAGGTTCAGACCGTCTATATCGCCTCGCTGCCATCTCTCCATGCAGGAACGATGGCAGCTACGGGTATTTGCAGTGGTGACTTACACATATCTATTATCCGCAGGGAATGAGATTGGTTACTTATCTATGCGCAGTGGGGACGCTGTACGGAGTACTATAAATCTCCAATATTTTCTTCCCGTCCATAGTGACGTAGTCTGTCGCAAATGAAATAACTATTAACCGTTTTGTCTTGGCTAACCCGGGCTTCTCACCGGCTGCCCGAGAGGCCTGAGTCAACGTGAAGGATCCGATAGAGAATCGGCCCGGTGTACATATAATATACCCGACACCTTATGTAGAAACATAAATCCCGGCCACTAATGCGCACTGTCCACCTAATCGAATAACCCCCCCCCCTCCCTCATTCCTATAGAATCTCTGATACATTCAAGAGATTCAAAAGGAAGTGAGCTACCATGATGCCATCCAGCGACTTTCGATACACTTCGTTGACTTCTAGGTACCCAGCCGTACCCACCTGTGCGGTATACCTACTTGATAAGGGCATTATTTTGATTATTAACTATCTTCCACAAATCAGATATATGGCTGCCTCAAGAAGGATGGGGCTTCTTTTATTCAGGTTATCAACCTTTTGGATTGGGATAATCCTAGATATATCTAATCCGCCTTTTTAATTGGACAGAATATACATGACTGCTTTTTAAACCCCAGGATTTCCATTAGATATATGACATTTGATGGATAACTTGATCATGTCTCCCCCAATTATGTTGTGTTATTGGAGGAGTGGGGAATATACCGATGACTTGGAACAGTTGGGTCAGAGACAGAATAAGGAATAAATTTTCTCATTCTCACGGTTGTGTGGGGTAGTGGTTATCCCTTCGGATTTTGAAGTCATATTTGTTAATCAGTTAACTAATAACTGAATATATAAAAGTGTTTATCTTCCGACAACCCCGGTTCGAATCCGGGCACGACCTCTTCTTTTTAGCCTATATCTCACATGTTAATATTAATAGATTTTTTCGTTATCTTGTTAATCCAGGCGGATCAGCAGTATAGTAATAAAGCACTTTGCGCGGGATCACCTATTAGTAATGACTTTGCTACGGTCCCGGTTAGATTTGAGGGGCAACTGGCAACTGGTGGACTCTTATCTACGTACCTTATCAGCAATATCATGAGGAATTTCCTCCTAACTCACGTCACCTGCATTCTAAGAATTATATTGACAGTTTGTGTTGAAGCCTCTTAGTAAATCACCCTTACCTCTTCTTGCGACATATCGCAGGACCTACATACAGGACACACTAGCTGTGTAGTCCTTCCTGATCTCCACGAATTGGTGGCAAAAGATGAATGTCTCGAGGCTCCACCTCTATTCCCTCCCAAATGAGGTATGAAAGGGGCTGACATCGTCTTCCTTTCCAGCTTTTAAGGCTAAGTCTTGCCGCAATGGCATTTAGGTGTTCGTACAGATTCTATCTCCCTTTCCAACCAACTCCCTTCTTCCCTTGACCACCGTGTCACATCGCTTTCACGCTTTGATATTGCGGATCCTACACTACCGACTTCTAGTCTCTGCATCTCTGAACGAATATAAGCTTATTCTCGAATGTTTCCATCCAAGCTCAAAGTTGATCGAGCCTCACGTATTTTGTAAATACCTCGGTACCGATGGCCTGAGTAACCGGCATGAAGGAAAGGGCTCATTGTACGAGAATGTTGATACGGCACAGCAGCTGGGAAAGCTCGGCTCTCTTTATTCTAAATTCCGCCCTGAAGTGACAGTAGAGGAGAGGTCGAGTGGGGCCAGGCTTGTCCCGTCATCAGGTAGGTCATTTAGATATCCCACAGAAAATGAACCGTGCAGAACAATGTTGATTGTTTTCAAAGATGATGGGGAGCAACCCGATGATTTAGTTGTGAAACGTCCTATCTACTTAGAGGAGTTTGAGGATTTCTCTCAGCTATGCGTGGTTGTGAATATCGTAAAAGTGATGCCGGGGAGCAATCTTCTTCTGAGTGCAGTGACGGTCGAAGACGGTGTAATTAGGTTGTTCAGAGACTGGTTGAGGAAGCAAGCGAAATATTCGGTTCAATCGTTAAATTCCTCTCCAACAATGGGGGGATCCGCTGATGTCGACTCGTCTTCGGGCGGCGAGGCCCCCTATCATATGCTTTGGATGGGTCAGAGCAAGAATGTTGGGCTGAAAGTACGAGTCAAAGCAAGAGGATTTCTCAACAGGCATCTTCCTGTCCTTATCCATCGCGATGAGGAACAAACTACTAGCTATGAATTGGCGATCGAAGGTACGTCTATCTGCATTCGCCAAAACTGCCTCAGATCTAAACATTCTTGTTCTAGAGTTATACATAAGAACTACTCGGCTTCTTATCACAATGGAGAAATCGTTGGAACAACAGAATTACCCTAGGGCTGTGATCTTTACTCGGAGTCTTGGATAGATTGTAACCAGTCTCAGGGCTTTTTGTCATGAGTGTATATTGCTTTAGATCCTATGTAATATATATACATAGCACTTGGTTTTCTAAATTTAATAGCAAGTGTCAGTTTAATGTATAGGGACTTTCACCCGAGGGCCCTAGGCCTCACCATTTGCATTCACTGCCAAGGAGGCAATTGGGACCTCATCATGAGTGAGTTTCTGGCAGCCGACCTAAGTCATGTATGAACATACATCTAGACAACACTTATATACTACGATCCTTTTAAACAAGGTGCAAATACCAAGCAAATCCGAGCTGTGTTCCCTTTGCAATAGACTCCGCACTTCTTGGGATCTCTTATCACCGTTTGAAATGATAAAGCTATGACATGGCCACTATGTAAGCAAACCCCGGATTCAAATAATTTGACTATTTACAAGGGCATATCTGGCTCACGATAGCCCAGATAACGATACCAAGGCAACGACATGCAATAATCCGGGTCCACATCGGATACTACCTTGAAGATTATGATTATTGCCTGACAAGCCATTCGGCATCTTCTTCCGGGGGCGATTTTATTTTCTTCTCGCCTATTCTATAAATTTGGAAATCCACCGCTCGGATCCGCTTTGTCGGCACGGAAAACCGACCCATTTGTAATCCACACACTGCTATCAAAGGCAGTATGGAGTATGGAGTATGGAGTTGACCAAAGGTAAAGAATTATCCCTGAAAGAACAAGGAAACGTATGCAAATACTGATCCTATGTGTCTTCCATGCATATGTTCAAAAGTTCAAGATATTCGGGTTACAAGAGTATTCAGTTTATAAATGTCTGATAAAGCTCGTTACTAGACTCCACTTGGCCAAGCAAGCTTGTCGCCAATAGTGCGTCGGGCTGAAGTCTGTGGCGGTCGCTAATCATTCGTTGCCTTTTTTTGCACTTCGAGAATTGAAAGAGAAACATTCTCTTGGCTAATGGCTCAAGTATGAAAAGCTAACGGGTGATTTATGCTAGTCTTCTCGAATGTTTAGATATTTGCATATTTGAACATTAAAGGGCGAAATGGATCAATGTCCCTGTTAGTAATGAAACCCACTATTTCACGAATATTAGGAATATGATTCGTTGTTGATATGTAAGTCTATATATTTTGTATCCTAGTATCTAACCGAGGCATTTCTCGGTTTACTAGGAAGGATTTTTCTTTTCTATTTCTAAACACCTTTTTATGCCTTAATGGTTTGGGATTAGCTATTGTGCATTGTTACCATATTTTTTTTTCTCTTTCTTAGATATTTGCATCGCCCATGACGTCGAGATCTCATGATCTACGCCTCTCAACCAAATTTTTAGGAATCTGCGAAGCACAACGCAGTTGACAGTGATACTACTGTCTCGTAAAGTTTCCTACAGAATAAACATCAGGTGGGTCCATGATAAAGATGTCGATCCCATAACACATGTATGTCTTATAGAGCAGTCTGACAGCCATATCTAGTATCAGAACAACGGGCATGACCGGTTTGGCCGGGGGCAGCGAGGCGCCTCAACCCTCCAAGATACCTTACTGGCGTTTAGTCCTTGATCAAAAGGTTGTTACGCCCGAGGTGGTCAATTATCCCTACATAGGGTCAGGGACCGAAGATGACCCTTATGCTGTCACTTGGATTCCTAATGACCCGCGCAACCCGATGAACTTTAGCGAGGTTAGAAAATGGTCCTATACAGTCTTGGTATCTTTTGTCACTCTCACAGTTGCATTGGTTTCCTCTGCATATTCCGGAGGAATGGGCCAAATTGTAAAAGACTTTAACTGCGAAGAGGAAATTGCTATTCTCGGTATCTCCCTCTTTGTCTTGGGTTTCGCCTTTGGGCCATTGATATGGGCCCCAATGAGTGAGACATTCGGCCGTCGGCATATCTTTACTGGCACATTCTTCCTCCTGACTGCTTTCAATGCGGGGGCTGCTGGCTCTCAGAATATCCAAACCCTCGTGATTCTCCGTTTTCTGGCTGGTTTCTTCGGGTCATCGCCTTTTGGAAATGCAGGAGGTACTATTGCGGATATGTTTCCGGCTGCTAAGCGCGGTATTGCGATAAGTCTCTTTGCTGCTGCACCACTCTGCGGCCCTACCTTTGGTCCAGTAATAGGAGGTTTCCTTGGTTCTGCTGCGGGCTGGCGCTGGGTGGAAGGTTTCCTCGCGGCACTGGCAGGTGTTATCTGGCTGTCCATGTGTGTATTACTACCAGAAACGTATGCTCCAGTCCTTCTGCGGCGTCGAGCCGAAAAACTTTCTGAATTGAGTGGCCATATCTACCGCAGCAAATTGGATATCGAACGAGGCAAGGCAACATTGACAAAGACATTGACTACAGCTCTCTCACGCCCCTGGCTTCTGCTTTTCAAAGAACCCATTGTGCTTTTGTTCTGTATCTATATGGCTATCATATACGGAACGCTGTACATGTTGTTTGCAGCCTATCCGATTGTCTTCCAGCAAGTCCGCGGCTGGAGTGAGGGTATTGGAGGCTTAGCGTTCATGGGCATTCTAGTAGGGATGATCATTGCAGTCGCTTGCACCTTTCCTGATAATTTCCGGTATGCTAAATTGTGTGAGCAAACCACGGGTCGCCTTGCACCTGAGGTTCGCTTACCTCCAAGCATTGTTGGAGGCATCGCCTTGCCAATTGGCCTTTTCTGGTTCGCATGGACCAATTCTCCAACCATCCACTGGATGGTGCCGGTCGCTGCAGGCGTGCCGTTTGGATTTGGACTGGTCTTAGTTTTCCTCAGTGTCTTCAACTATCTGATCGACGCCTATACGATCTATTCGGCATCGGTGCTGGCAGCTAATTCAGCTCTTCGGTCTCTCTTCGGTTTCGCATTCCCTCTGTTCACCACTTATATGTATCGCAACCTGGGGATTCATTGGGCATCTTCAATTCCGGCTTTCTTGTCGGTTGCCTGTGTGCCATTCCCCATCCTATTTTATCTGTATGGAGCCCAGATCCGTAAGCGTTGCGTGTTCGCTGCTGAGGCCGAAGCATTCATGCAACGTCTCGCAGCCAAGCAGAATGAACCTCCGCATGAAGAACCAGCTCAAGAGAAAGTGACTTCAGCTGAGAAAGCCGAGTCTATCTCTATGAGTAGTGACAGTGACGATTCCGATAGAAGTTGCACAGTGCCGTCCCAAGTCGCACTGGATCGACAAAGGTCTCGGGTATCCAGAAAGTCCGGACGGTCTCTCGGTCGCACAGCGACACAATATGAAGAAAATCCTTACGATATTGATCGTATCAATACCCGTAATTCTGCTATTAGTGGCCGAGGACGAAAGGACTAGGTGAAACAGCAAGGATCGCCTTTTGGAGGTTTCAGATGCCCCTTAATTGAACCAGTGTATCGCTTGATTCTTCCAGGCACCAGACCAACAATATCTCACGGTATATTCGCCGAATAATCCTGCGAAATACTACCCGACACCTTTCGTGGCGCTGAGATATGGTCATGCACGTCAGGTTAAACCTATGATTGGTGACAGGATACGGGCGGGGAGGTGGAACAGGTAGTACTACTCCTAACCTGCCCTACATAGGGGGGACCACACAAGACATTCTCCTCTAGTAGCAGAAGACACCGCAAGTACGAACGTTGATGGAGTTAATAGATAAAACTAGATATAACGTTAATAATTTCACTCAATATAGAGGGATCTTCACCCCTTGCCCTTGGCAATAATCGTGAATACAGTAGTGAAATGACTTACTATAGGGCCAGCAAGACGTTTATATCTAGTCTTAGAAACCATTGACTGGCTTACTTACACAACAGGTTAACAGGCCGTTCTTATATTGAGAAATCTCTTTATGTTTTACTTATCTCCCTCTCAATTTACAACACTGATATCCATCCCTCTTGCGTCTTTCTTGTCCTCGTACCGATTTTATTTCTCACGTATTTTATTGTATGTAACATTTCTTCAACTGTCTGCATCACGAATCTTTTTATTTCTTGCCCATAGTACAGACTATAGCGGAATGCGATGACTCGATCAACTATTCTCTTCCTCACCTTTAGCGAGCTGGGCCAGGCAACTCTCCCCTTAGCTGTTGCCCATGAGTTTATTATTCGCTCTTCTTACGACGTCCACATCGGTTCCTTCGCTCAGTTGGAGCCCGCGGTCTCCCATCTCAATGCTCGTGCTGCGACCCTGGCACCAGCGACAAACACTGCGACTTTCCATCCGATCACCGGAACACCCATGGTACAGACCCTTTCAGCGCTCAATATGGCCACAGAATCATTCCGCACACATGACATCGGATTCCAAGGAGCCCTGAGAGCCTTCAAGAACATCTTCCCCAGCTTAACAGCTCCGTGGGATGGCCCTCAGTATTTGGAAATTTACCAAGACTGTGTTACCCTCATCCAGGCAGTCCAACCGGCCATTGTCGTGCTTGATCCGATCTTTTTGCAGGCAGTGGAAGCGTGTCGCATGCTGGGGCAGCGTTATGTTGCATTGAGTCCAAACACATTCAAGGAACTGTTGGTTCAGCCACGGTTGGCGGGTCTGTGGAAGTATCCAGTGTGAGAGATCCATTCTATCTTCCCCATATACTCACTCTATAGGCCTTGCCTAACGATTTAGCATATGTTCCGGCTATCCTTATCCTTTACCGTGGTATCTGATCCTTCCGAATGCTTATCTTGCTCTCCAGATGTTCTCGGTCACATCGAATAATCCACGGGCCAGAGAACTTCAGGCATACCGCAATGTTCATGGGCTGCCGGGTCCAACACCCTCACAGGCTCTTCACCAGTTCAATGAGACAGATAAGACTATAGCCCTCCTTCCAGCCAGACGGGAGATCGAATTTCCTTGCTATTTTCCCGATAACTTCACCCTGTGCGGACCAATTCTGCGCCCCTGTGCCCCGATTGCTAAAGAAGATCCAGAACTAGCGTCCTGGCTCGAACGACGGCCAACAGTCTTGGTAAACCTGGGGTCGCATGTAATGTATATGGTCGATGATTTGAGAGAGCTCATGGACGGGTTCCGCATACTCCTAGATAAGAGGCCGGACATACAAATTTTATGGAAGATCAAGCGAAGCGGCGGAACAGTCGCTGAGGAGACTATTTTACCCGACAATCTTCGTACCGCCATCGCAGAGGGCCGAGTGCGCGTCGAGCCGTGGTTGGAGGCGGAACCTATCTGCATTCTCCTGAGTGGCCATGTACAATGTATGGTCCATCATGGGGGATCCAATTCTTTTCACGAAGCCATACAGTCAGTTTATACAGCTTTCAACTCTTGAAAGTTGAATGGTCTTCTAACGGCTTAATTTGTTTTAGGGCTGGCGTGCCGCAAGTCATACTTCCCCTCTGGTTTGACACCTACGATTTCGCCTGGCGCGCAGAATGGCTAGGAATTGGGGTTTGGGGAAGTCGCAAAACTGCGCCAGCCGTCAATGGACCTGAACTGGGACGGGCATTGATTCGAGTGCTGGTCAGTGCCCATAGCGCGGCGATGAAGGATAGGGCCAAGAATATTGCATCTCAATTGGGACCAAAAGAAGGACGGGTCATTGCATACGAGAAGATCGTTTCTTTGCTCGCGGAGCCGTTGTAACAGAAAAATGCACCGGTGAATAATTGAGCGTAAGCATCATGAATCATGATAGGGTCGGTCGACTCATTTTGTTGTCTTTATCGGCGAAAGCTTGGGGTCAATTGGACAACGGAATTGTCGCGTTCGGTGGAAGCTTTGATGATTGGTGATATGTTACTCAGTACAGAGCTCGCTTCAAGAGCGGACATATCGCATTTCTTTGAAAATAACTCCATCCTGAGTCAGCATTCTCAACTTATTTGGACAAATATCGAAGATTAACTCCGAGTCCCACTCCGATTAAGTTTTTAGGAAGGGAATGTAATATCATATCGAGCCCCGAATAGAGTTGATCGGGTCCCTGCAAACCCGACCCGATCCCGACCCGTACCCGCCCCGAGTCCAGCTCCGGGTTGGGCTCCGAAATGCCCCGCATGACGCATTTCTATTGTTATACCTATCACTCTATAAATAATTATCTCCCTAAACATCCCAATTGACATTTCTACAACCCTTACTTCCTCCTTGAGAACACGGTAGGAATCCCATCTCAACACAATGTCTTCAGAAAGAGTAGCATGGCTTGGCCTGGGTAACATCGGCCGGGTAAGCAAACCCGAATCTATATATCCATATCTCTCCCCAAACACTAACATCTTCCGACCTAGGGTATGAGCCGCAACATCGCCCTGAAAGGCCCCCAATCCTCCCCTATAACCCTCTACAACCGCACAACATCCAAAGCCACCGCATTCGCAGATTCAATTGGCTCCAACAAGGCCACCGTTGCAACCACCATCCCTGAAGCCGTGCATCAAGCCACGATCGCCTTCATCTGCGTCGGTGATGACCAAGCCCTCGACCAAATCATCAACACCATCACCGCCAATCCATCTCTTGACCTAACCTCCAAGATCGTCGTCGACTGCTCCACCGTCCACCCAGACACCTCCCGCCGCGCCCACGCCACCCTCCTCGAACGCGGCGCAACCTTCGTCGCATGCCCCGTCTTTGGCGCCCCCAACATGGCCGACGCAGGCCAAATGATCGTCGTCCCCGCCGGACAGCAAGAGGCGATTGACCGCCTCAAACCCTTCTTTGAGGGCGTCACGGCAAAAGCTATTCTCCCCTTGCCCGGCGACGATGTCGGCCGTGCCTCCCAGCTCAAGATCTTGGGTAACATCTTCATCCTTAACACCGTTGAGACCCTCGCGGAGGGTCTCGTACTCGCGGAGAAATGCGGTCTCGGCGCCGACAATTACCAAAAGTGGATCCATACGTGGCTTCCTGGACCGTTTGCGAAATACACGGATCGGATGGTTGAGGGCGACTACTATAAGCGTGATGAGCCGTTATTTGCAGTTGATCTGGCTAGGAAAGATCTGGGACATGCTAGTAGCATTGCTCAGGGGGCGGGGGTGCGGTTGAGGAGTGTGGAGGTTACTGATGCATATTTGCAGGAGGTGAAGAAGGAGAAGGGTGTGAAGGGGGATATTGCAGGTGTATATGGGGCGATTCGCAAGGAGTCTGGGTTAGACTATGAGAATTAGAGTGCATGTGCTTGTATAGTTAATTGATTCACGAATCCCGGTTTAACCTAGTATTGAATGCCATGGGTTCTTGTTCCAGCGCCTTACGGTATATGTATGATCACTATAGGCCTTCAGCCCTGGTAAGAATGAATACGGTACGAAGTACGGATCAATCAGTTGCAAAAAATGGTAGTCAAGGGAGAAATCCGGGATTGGGTTGGATTTCTTTTCTGTCCATATCCCCACCTATAGCTATCCAAACCGATATTATTAGACGACACCAATTAGGGTAACTAGTCATAAAGGGAAGTTCGCGTTCGTATCATGAATCCATTTATCACCGGTATGGGTATAATAGCCCTAATTGCTGACCCACCTAATTAATGATCTGCAACAACTACCACGGTCAGACCGAACTTCTAGAATGCCGGCAGTGGACAAAATCATTCCTGTGGGCGTCTTCGGGAGTCACTAGCACTTCGTGACTCAAACATAATAGCATTCTATTCGACGGTTCATTCATAAAAATGTCAATATTCTCAACAACTTGAATAGTACGATACGGTAATTCACCGACAGAAAAGGATACATCTTTGCATTGCAAGAGATTCGCATGAGATACCAGTGGGAAGCTAAGGTCCAAACTGTGCAGCGGAATCCCTTTCTATAGGAATACTTAATCTATAGATATGTTTGTAGTAAACTATGTAGGATTTTTCGATATCCTTTAAAGGTTATCGACATCCACGAAGAGAGACCCCATTAATTTAAAACTCGTATGACACACATACACGCCGAAGCACATTTTTGAATAGGGGAGACTACTCGGAGGAGCAACAACATTCGAAGCATAGCAGACCAGCACAACTAAAAAGGTCAGTTCATGAAGCCCTAGTGATACGGCCTCAGGGGAGATCATACACTCCACAGCAGACACTACCGCCACCGCCGCCTCGTAAACTAACTTCCGTATTTTCGTGTACGTTCTGATGCAGATGTTAGCTTTGTGGGATAATTTCCATTGCGCGTTGAACGAGGGACGCTTATCCATACCGATTGTTCCATCCCAGCGCGGTCAGTAGGGACTTGGGGAGAAGCTGGTTGCTGCATGGTCAGGGTTTGCGGATCCCAGATCGGCTTATGGGCTTTAGGAGCAGAAGTCTCTTTGGATGACTTGAAGAGCCAATTGAATAACAGCATCCTGAAGCGCCGTATATGTCAATATGTGTACTGGAAGGTGTACTAGAAGAAGGTTTGGGGTAACTTTGAAGATTAAAGCTGTAGTAACAATGAAGAAGGGTAGGGAGAGACTGAACGATCAAATAGGACTCTGGCTATGCTATTGTAGGTCTTAAATACTTCTGGAAAGTGGATCAGGGGCATAGTTTGTGTCAAAACTAGTGTCCTCGTACTCTTGGACACTTTTTTTCAAATCATAAGGTTAGTTGAATAGACACTCTACTGCTTTAGGAAAGGCTATCTTTTGGCAATATATTTCAAAAACTATAGCCAAAAAGTTACAGGAAAACTATTAGGCTAATATTGTGTTATAAGTACTCGATTTAGTCTACCGTACATTTTGATAGGCCCTGTTGAGCCGTTTTCATAAGGCCACCCTCAAGACCATGAGATAAATTTTTGGTCTAACGTTTAGTTAAGCCCTCCTTCCAATCCCGAATCCCTTTAACTGCGGCGCTTGTAAAAAGTTCATAACTTTGCTGTCGTGCGAGGGTAGAAAAAAGCCGCATGCCACCACTTTCCCAGTGTCGAAATGAGTCCTACGATCAATAGCTACGCAGCATAGCTATCGCAAAACTCCTGTTAAAATCTATTATAAGTTGTGATAGTTAAAAGAGACGCAATATTACAGTAGTTCTCCTTAAGGACTGTTAACTAATGCAGGAACTACGTACTTACACCATCATACTTAGTGTAATTATAGCTTAGCGATATCAAAATGCCATGGCTTTCCCTCAAGATCCATACATACGCACAAGAATAGTCCTATTTAGAAATTTTTGGGTTTATTAAAAAACAATAATAAAATAGAACTATTGTTTTCAGTCAAATAGTAATATGGCATATCTAGAATTTTTATTATATTGATTCATCGTTGAGTATATATGTATCATAGGGAACTAGAAAAAATTCCAAATAAAACATAAAATCTAGAGTATTTGGATTCCCATTGAGCTGGAAAGCCCGTTGGGCCTTACTGGCCAAGCTAGGGGCCAGCGCTGAGACGGAGATACTCTCCAAGAAGTCTATGTATTTTATAGTTGACTTCTTGCGCAAAGTGTAGTCAGCTTAGCGGACATTTATTGCTCTGAGTGATTGAAAGAAAGAAACCTAATAGCCCCACACCCGCAAGGTCGGGTTCTAGTTAAGCGTGGAAATTTCTACCCCTAGAATTGATGCCGAGAAATTTAATAAGTACTTTGCCTCCAACCAAATGTCCAATAACGGGAAGAACGATGTGTACTGTGCCCTCTGATGCTCGGTGTTCTCCACTACCTCTATAAACGTGGATCCGGAGGGAAAGGATACAGAAGCTACAGCATGGAGGTCCTTAAAGACGGCGATGGCTGACCCAGCTCCATGTCGTGGGTATCGATTGGTACGTGTATCCAGAAAGGTCTATAGCCTCCTCGTTGTTCCTTATTGGCCATCAATTAGGTTCCAAGTATATCTGGGGGTTTTAGATATTACTTTTCGGGCGTGGGCCATGTGCTTCGCCATGTAAGACATCTCACTCATACTATCGACGCGCTCATAAAACTAGTGGTTATATCCCAGGATTGCATATATGTTTCTCCTGGGGAGGATAGTTAGTCTTCCTGGTTACATCTTTTGTTGGACCTGTGTCGCTGTTCTTGTATAGATGATATAAATCCTCTTCCCAGAACATCTGGTCCTACAGGAACTAATCTTTTTGTGTGTGTGTGTGTGTGTGTGATTCTCCTCTTTTCGGCCACTGGGCTAATTGGTCGTAGATACCACGATCAGGGATTTTTTCATAAGCCGGTTTCTTGGCCTATCCATTGGGCCTGCTACCAGGACATACTCATGAGGTGCATCAATCAAGACGGACACACAACTCTCGATCGGGAGTGGTTGTGCAGTATCCTTGAGGACTTGGACTTGTATTGTAAATCTAACTCAGATGTCAGGTTAAGACTGGACTATGGCAAGCCCAGTCCAACCTCAGGCAAAACCATGGAAATGCAGAAGAGGCGACAAAGTATGTTACCATCTTGCCAAAATTTTGCATCCTGTTGGGAAATTTCTTGCTTACATTGAACATACAACGGTTTAGGTTTTAGTAATGAACCCTATTAGAATACCCGAATTAGATGCATACCTCGACTTTATTCGGGGGGATTCGGACAAAGGAATCTCTAGTTCTTCGGACGGTTGTACGGATATCGGACGGGATATATTCAGCGAACTCCCTCCCAAAATTCGATTGGAAATTCTTAAACGCATTCCCACGACCTCTATACTTACCCTCGAGGCTGCGTCTCCATCGATGAATGCCACCGTGCTTCCCAGCAACCTCATGAAGCAAGTGTTAAAAACAATATGCTCTGGCTCTGGGAGCTCCAGGATGATGCCCTATGTCACTCCGAAGAATCAGTATCTCGAACCTTACATATAATGCCGGAATTCTTTCAGAAGGCGCAGTATAAGGAAGGAACAACTGATTATATTCTTGAACTTGTAAACCGCAGAAGGATCTGGGGGGTTTGTGAGCAGATCAGAGCATATTATGCAGGAGGAAAGGAGTGGGAGATGCTGATTAAGAGTACAAGTTTGTATGGTAAGGTACAAGAAGAGAGTTGGTGGACTCGCGGAAGTATTTATGTGAGTATCATTACTAAATACTCCGCCACTTCTATCGGAATAATAATGTTGGGAGAAATAAATTTAAGTCGACCTTTTGGATGAAAGCCAAACCCAATTACTAATAGTAACTTAGCTTATAATTGGGATTACTATGCTCTCCAGACTAACTGCCCAGGGAGTGTTGTAGTCATAGGTCTCGCCTTTTATGAGGATCAAATTAATGTACTGAAATGCCTCGATGCCAACAAGAGATCGTAGGGAGCTATTTCACCAAAAACAACCTTTTCGTTTACTGAGACGCAATACCCCAAAGGATTTCTGCAATGCTGCGCTGATCATGACATCAAGGACTCATTTGTGTCCGCTTTCCTAAAAGCCAAGTTTGGAAACCAAAACCAACAGGCAAACTCGGTCGAAAGGTTCTAATGACTGCGAGCAGTATATGCTGGTCATGCCGCAGGTTAGAGACGCGCTCGGATTCTTCGTCTTCCATGTGTTCAGAAGAACGGGAAGACGATATTTGCAGCCGACATCGGCAATTGGAAGAAAAAAGACAAGGAGTTGGGAAATTCTTCAGTTCTCATACCTATGTGTTCTCTCAAGTAGGTGGGTGGAGTTTTGGGAAGAGTCAAGCATATAGAGCGATAATCTATACTGTAGATCGCCTTCTCTTTTAGGTAAAAAAATCCCGTTGAGCTTTCGAGGTTGTTTTGAACATCCGATCAGTTTAACCGAAACATGTGGGCGATTCCGAACCCCTGTTGGCCATATTTCGGCGGTCAGTCTCATCATGTGGAGGTCTCTGTTTCTAATAGTAGCCCGGGGTAGGAGAAGCTCTCTAAGACCGATAGTAGATCAACCGTGGTGAGATTCCATTGTAGGTGGGTACATCTCCGGGAACCAGACTTTTTTATGAGCACTTTTGAGAGCCCGCACGAAGTCCCATGGAACAGCCAAGCGGCCTCGAAGATTCGGTTATCCACCAGAGCTTAATGGTTGGTTAAGCTTCCCAGATGGCCATGATTTGAGGTAGATTCTCCTGCAGATCCAACTCATTTATTGGCTAATCTGTTAGTAATTATTTAGAAGATCATCTTCATGTGTCAAATCTAGAATCCGCAGCAGGCGCTATAGGCAATTTGATATGTGTCAATTTTTTTTTACAACGCCATGCTGTTCGGAGGAAAAACCGGTGATTCCGTCAATGAAAAGGATGAAAAGGAAAACAAAAGAAATCGGGAAAGCTGCGACCGGGATTGACCTCGGGTAGGGCATCAGAGGGGGAGCCTGAGGATCTCCCGTTTTCGGATCCTTACCGCTTTAGTCGAGCATAGATCTACATATCTCTTCGTCTCAATATCACATCGCAGCAACCAGCACGCCATCGATCCTGGTCTTGGGAATTTCAAAATTTTCTGCAGGAATTTAATTAAGAATCGAACTCTTGAGGCGGTTCTTGCACAGAACACATTGCAGACAGACCATTCCAGCCCCAGTCTATCTCCACATGATGGGTCATCCCCAACTCTATAGCGGTGACTCCTACTATGAACACCTCAAAGGAGGGGGACCCTAAAAAATGCTGATCAACAAACTGATCCATCAAGCAGATTCCTCTGACATGGATTCAAATTCCAAAGAGGGTTCATGTTTCCCTTGTGATATCTAGAAACCCCAAGTTGGCTTCATGCTTTATCCTCCACTTAAACCAAGTCAACATTTGTTGCGAGCAAATCCAAGGGGCTGACACCATAAAACCACAACTTGTTTGTAACAGTCCACATGCCTTGGCAGCTAAGAAACAACAAGATATCTCGAAAGGGGTACTTAGTTTCCCGGGCGCTGTAATACATCAAGTGGGGAGCATTATGTGTCCCAAGGATAACCTATGTAGATCACTGGTTGATAAGCAAAGCTAATTGGCATTGTCTGAAGCAGACCTGGGATAGAGCTGATCCATGTAAGGGTCTCCAGTGGGAACGCCACCCCTTTTGCTAGGTTCCTACCCGTGGGTGCGCCTGATATTTTTAATTGTACCCACTATGGGTCTTGGGCCAGGTGTTTCGACCCATACGTTACAGTAGAGAGCATTGAAGTCCGGCTGCTGGATAGCAAGGGTCCAGCATACCAACAATTGTCCGACTGTATGGACGCGCGTTCTCTACCGTCATCGTGATAATGTCCGATGTAGTGCCTCCAGTATTGCATCTGATGATATCCACCCTAGCTATTTAGAAGACCACGATGGCCCGCATGTCAAGATCGATTCATCAATTCCGTCGTTCTAGGTCTTACAATCCTCATCTCCTTCACAATTGTCATGGCGATGCAACTTTCCAGAGACCTTAACAGCTCTGTCGAACCTAGCCCTGAATCTAGCCTAGAGTGTCTGGGTACCTTTGTCGAAAAAGAAAATTCCCGTGTGAGAGTTGTGAGTTGCGACGTTGAGGCTGGTGAGCAATCCCATGATGAGGATGACAATGTCGTCCACTGGGATGGCCCCGATGATCCTCAGAACCCCATGAACTGGGCTGATGCTCGCAAATGGCTCACTATTGGCCTGATATCATTCAGCAGTCTCAATGTGTATGATTAATTCTAATGAATTTTACACTCCAGTGATTGATATGCTAATAGCTTTTAGCTCTATGGTATCTACCATTTTTGCTCCCGGCGTCCCGGAAGTCCTCAAGGAGTTCCACACGGACAACTCTTCCATTGCATCTCTCATGATATCTGTCTACGTGATGGGCTCCGCATTGGGGCCTCTTATGCTTACGCCAATCACTGAAATGAGCGGAAGGTTACCGGTCACCCACGCAGCGAATATCCTCTTCATGATTGCGGCAATAGTCTGCGCATCTAGCATCAATATCTCCATGCTCATTGTTTCTCGGCTAGTAATGGGAATTGCTAGCTCGGTACCAGTAACGGTCGGAGGAGGCTTTGTCGCTGACATGATGCCCATGGAGAGGCGTGGAACTGCAATGACAATATGGACTGTAGGCCCCTTGCTTGTATGTATATCTGATTACCTACTCAGCCTCTTTCCGACGTTGCTAATCATGATTTTAACAGGGCTTTGTAATTGGTGAGCTCCTCGAAAGTTTATCTCCTCATATCAATCACATACACTAACAGAGTCAAGGTCCTATTTTTGGAGGTTACATGGTACAAAACATTGGCTGGCGGTGGACTGTCTGGCTTGAAGCAATACTGGTTAGTTATTATTCCTATCCTTCTATGCTCAAACTCTAACGCTCGATAGGGAGGGATCATTGTGATCGCATCGCTGGTGTTACTTCGCGAGACCTATGCGCCAACGATACTACGACGCAAAGCTATAAGTCTCCAAAAGACTACTGGACACTATTACCGCACCAAGTTTGACTCGGAACAAACAGCCGGTCAAATGCTTGTTGCTTCGCTGACACGACCGATCAAATTCCTCTTTCTGTCACCTATTGTCATGATTGTTTCTCTCTACAGCGCTGTCACTTACAGCTACATGTACATTCTCTTCACTACCTTTACGGACGTCTTCGAAAATGTCTACGGTTTTACCCCAGGCCAAGCCGGCCTAAGCTATCTAGGCCTTGGTATGGGTTTTTGCGTTGGACAAATCACTGTTGGCTATTACTCTGATCGGCATGTCAAAAAACAGGAGAAGGTCCATGGCAAGATGAAGCCAGAGCATCGTCTTCCACCCCTTGTTCTTGGGTGCTTCCTAGTGCCAATCGGCTTGTTTTGGTACGGCTGGTCCGCAGAATATGAGCTTCATTGGATTGTTCCTATTTGTGGAACCTTCTTCATTGGAGTAGGGATCTACTACGTGCACCTCGTTACCCAGGTATATCTTGTTGATTCATATACGCTCTACGCTGCCAGTGCCGTCTCCGCCGAGCTAGCTTTGCGGTGCATTTTTGGTGCTATTGTCCCATTAGCGGGTACACCGTTGTACGACACCCTCGGTCTAGGCTGGGGAAACAGCCTCCTCGGTTTCATTGCACTTACTTTTGCACCGACATCATTCTACTTACTGAGATACGGGGAGAGCATCCGGACTAACCCGAATTTCATGCCGAAGATGACCTGACCTATTCTTTCTTTTTCAGCTTGGCTCCGGGTATTTCGACTCCTACCATACGATTTTTTGCATATAATTTGCGTTCATATTGATGTGACATGACATAGACCCATTCTGTGATTAGCGATATGCTGGATCATTTTATGCTTTCTATTGACTTTGGCTGGACTCCCATACGTTGATGACGGATCATGAGCGACTGAGCGAATTGGGGTTTTTTTTTTCTGGCGTTAATCTATGGATAAATAATTGTTGCTCACCATATCCTATTTCAAAGCGCAACTTTTATATTATATCACTATCTTGGACCCGACTGTATGGCATAGTATTACTAGTGAGTAGTACTACAATAGAGAACAGGTACAAAAGTCTTCAGTGTCCAATGCATAGTGGATCCAATAACAATGCAGATCCCAATAGCCTCAGTTGTCCTGCTGGAATGTGGACAGCCTTCCTATTCCGAACCCCGCACACGCGTTAAGCCGCTGACTCGATTACAAACTACGGTATACCGCCATCTACCATCAGGTCGTCCATACAAGCTCTCATCAGCCTCTTACAGTCCAGAGTAAGCTTATACTTCGCCCGACATTTTAAACTCTGATGACATCTTCTTGGCAAATATGGATATGACATACCATCTGCGTAGAATTACGTGGGTGGCTGGACTATGGGTTTTCCCATACTCCGCAATGGCTGGGAAGGGATATAAGGAGCTACATATCAATTTGATTTATTGTGGGCCAGCGTACAGAACTAATGAATATCATATCGGTCTTTCAAACAGGGAACCGGTTTCATCCCTCTCTCCTTCCTTGTATGCGCGGCAGGTATTTCATGCGTTCCACCCGGTATGTACAACTTATCGCCTTAGAGACATGCAGGAAGATCCGATGCAATGTGTCCTGCCAGTCGGTCTCCACTACCAAGATTATCCTGCTACTATAGTGCGTAATGGCTCGGGGATTTTATCCTGTCCGCGTCACCTCGTCGGTCGAGGCTATGCTAGAAGTAATGGATTTCTCCCAGCCACTACGGCTAGATTTATGCTAAATACCTTGGTAGGAAGCTATTGTTATTTAAGTATCGGTTCTCTGAGACAGTGTCTAGGCCAAACACTAGAGATATGAGCTATCATGGTTACAAAGGCAATTGTCGGGTAACTTATTGAAAGATAGGAATAAATACTAGAAGCAAAAGATAAAGATAGGGCCATCACTGAGCGAAAGAGCCTCATGCAATCACATAATATCCGGCCTTCTCCCTTTAACAAGGGAGTAGAGTTCATCCTCACGAGGTTACTCATTGACGAGGCTCGCTCTCCTTGATATTCTGCAACAGATCGGAAAGGAGTCCGGGTATCGGTAGCCATTTGACAGCTGGTTCGTTTGATTTCCATATACTTAATTTAGATTATCACATTTGGGTGCATTTTACGAGAGCTCTCTATATGATAGACACACATACGGAGAGAAGTATTGTATATGCAAAGCCTTTCTATCCAGATTAGGCACCGCCTGTACTCTGTCCCGCTATGTATTTAGGAAGACGGACATCATGACTCACGCAAAATTAGTTCCCAACTAATTCCGTATCTTTTCAGCGTGTGTGAGTTCGGTATTAGGTGTCCAAGCCCCTCCTTGTTCTAATAAACTAGAAATTGGAACCAGACCAAGGTAGGGTGCTGCTGAAATGAGAGTTTATAAGGTCAAAGGGCCTGCCTGGGTTTAGAGGATCATTACGTAGAAGAGTCCTTCATCCGCAGCTACTTCCCCTGTACCATGAACCAAGAATCAACTTATCATCAGGTCATAGCTACTTTGTGCCTAACCATATGTCCCTGACATATCACAAAACTTTGTACTAGTATTCCATCTATATGATGTTAGGCCTGATTGGCTAGGACAAGACTTTAACTGCTTGGGTTGTGTGATCAATTATTCCAAAACATATTACATAATATGGCAAGATGGCCGAGCGGTCTAAGGCGACCGAGTCAAGATATTAATATCTTGCCTCATACGAGGTGTCACTTCGGTTCTCGAGAGAGGCGTGGGTTCAAATCCCACTCTTGTCATCTATTTTTGCTCTTCCTCTCCCTGATCCTCTTAGGGAATGAATGTGTTCAGGCTGAATCAAAGCTTGTCAAAGAACTTGTCGAGGCTCACGAGCTCCAACAAACCTCTTACGCACAAGCTTCTTCTATACTCCGTTAGTGCCACACAAAATCGTCCGTGCTGTCAAGAACAATTTTATCAGTAGTTTAATAAGCTTGTCCATAATATACTAGTTATTTGATCGGGAGATAAAGTAAGCGTTTCTGACCATGGAAGATGAGGACCCTCAAAACTCAACCACAGAGCACTCTATTTGTGGAAGAGGACAATACTGGAGGATAGGTGGCTTGTAATTAGTAACCAATACGGCACTATCTTATAGGTATATATTTACGGGGCAAAGAAATTATATGCTCTCTCAAAAATTATAGTCCAAGAGCTGGGGAGAGTTAGAAGCGTATCGCAACTTCTACGGTCTCATGAGGCTTATTTTCACGGCCATTAAAATATAGTACGCATATTCAAATGTTCCAGAACTATGCTCAGATAGATAGTTTAAGAATCTGCCAGCAATTAATTATCTAGCGAAAACAGCCGTACCTAGAACTATATGTCCGATGGTGGAATACGCCAGTACAGGTACAACGACATACGACAGGGTCTTCAGGTATCAATACTAGGTGGTTGATTCTCAGAACACAAGATCATATTTGCGAGGGATTTCATAGTGACGACCCTAGAGTTAGGAAGTAATAATATGTTTTCTAGAAATGTTTCTTGCGCAAGGAATTTTAGCTGTCTAATGGTCCTCACCGATGTACTCTTGGGAGAGGTTGAAGTAGGTCCGCAGAAAAACGGTCTGCGTCTTGTGTCTGTCACAAACTAACAGCAGTTCAAACTAGCGCTAACCAAGTCAAGAGCCCATATCCATGTTATCCGCTGGTGTGGTGTTAGGACTTGTGAAGTCCAACTCTTTTATATTTTATTATTACAAATATCACTATACAAAAACGGCAAGATGACCGAGTGGTTAAGGTGCGCGACTCAAGTGTTCTAACTTGTCCTAGACCAACTAGGGTGTCTTCGCGTGTCGCAAGACGCGTGGGTTCGAATCCCACTCTTGTCATACTTTTTTTGCCTTTCCCTTTCCCTTTCGTGCTCTCTCCGCTTATTATGTTTGGGAATAAACTTTTATTTTTTTTTTGGAAGGAAGAGGGAAATATTTATTTCTATGTCTTTCACTTTCCACCTAATCTAGGTTTATTCCTTGTCGAAGAGCTTGTCAAGGATAGCAATGCTAAGATCCAACAAACCCCTAGTTATATATACACAGGTATTGACAATACGGCAATAAAGAAGACAGCATACTCTTTTTAGGTCTATTTTCCGCGGTGACTCGGAGATATTTGGTATCCTTCTTAGATATTATACAAATGTCCCTTATGATATCCGTAACATCTTCTAAATCAAAAGCGACAAGTGTGATAAGTATAGACATTACTGACCCTTCCGCAACTTACAAGAAGACTTCCCTAAACAGCAAACAGGGATATCGAGGGCCAAGTTTTAGGAACCAGATTCTTAAGTAGTCTCCCCACGTCAATATTTTAAAAATCTGGGCATAAATGATAGCTTTCCTTAGAGACGATTAAATCACAGCCCTCTGAGAGCAGCTTCTGGAAGCATTGCATGTCTTGCGGGCTATACCACGAGATGATATAAATCCTTCTTGGGTCATAGAACTTGTACATGCCTATCCACATGTTCCCAAGTAGCCAACTTGACGAGGAACTCCTCAAGAGATAAGTCATAGCTAACGTTTTGTGCAAGCAGTAATTTGCCATCTAGTTTCCCGATAGCGAATTGAAGCGGTATTGCGGACATCCCTTTACTCAAGAGTAACATACTCAAAGTCGATGACCCAAATATTCTGAGATATCCCTCAATAACCACCTAAAAGGGCTTCGATATCAGCCATCACTTCATCCGTAAGACTTCAACTCCCATCTTGACAGTGGGTGCTCAGCACCTGCAGCGCTCAATAATTGAACACACTGGATGATGGTCAACGAATATACAATACCCCGAGTATAATTGCTAAGGCAATGAGTATGTATATATTATAGACATAGCGAGATTAGGCTGAACCACTAAGCTAAAAAGACCAAAATACCGGGCTTTTTGTTCAATACGACTGACCACCATCTATATATGATGTTACCGTAACAGTATGGATCGAGTATGATATCTCGCCGTTGACTAAGTGGTAAGTACGGCATGTTGTGCGAAAGTCTGCTGGTTCAGGCGCCATTATTTTATTGGTCTATCGTAGCAATATCCTGTAGTATCATCCGCATCAGTAGTATCGGTGGTATCCATAATTTCGTTAATGTCATCGGCCTCGCCATCCGTACTATTAGCTCCTAAACGACACCCTCTATCGAAGTATAATTTCAACGTGGGGGTGAATACCACCTTTCTATCTATTTCGCCAGTAGCGAAGGTCGTCACTGCATCTGAAGAATTTGCCTTTTGAGCTTATAGCCTCACACCATTGATCAACTGCTCCGTCAGCGAGTAAAGATGATCATATAATCGTTGTGCAGAACCGAGGTAATAAGGAATCCCCTAGTCCCAAATACTGAAAGGGCTTTTGGATGGCTTCCTTTGTGAAGGAGACTCGTGAACCCTACGAATGGATTTTGTCTACAAGCGGTTCAGCGTTCAAGTGTCTTCCCTGGATAGGACTGTAGAATCCAGAGCATGCGTGGTTTGCGTGGATGGGGTTGTATAGAGAGTCCATGTACCGGTATATCTCCGTGGGCTCTCATCATACAGAGATACTAAATATATAAAGTCGACGAGGGTGTAGATTACATCATAATCAAAATGGGTATTATGATCAGAAAACGATAGATTCGTTAATCCTAGAGAACTATCAAGGAGGCCTCTCTAGGTGGGAATAGGAGCGCTTCTATATGTGGCCCGATTACGAAAAGGCTTCGGTTACCATGGCCGCTTAAGGACGGCATCGATACCATCCATGACTACGCGGAGTCTGGACGTTCCCAGACCGCACTTTGACATGCTATCAAAGGATTCCTGATTCGGGTGATCACCGATATCCAGGCAACCCTCAGACTAATCCCCTGGTCTGGTGGTTAGCCGTGCTGATTCAGACCGAAGTGCTGGACGATCAGCCACGCTGGCAGGTAGCCCAACTACAAGATATGTTGGATTTTCCACAGAAACATGAGGCTGTTGACCATTACGCCCGTGTTTTGGTGCTGGAATATGCCTTTTTGCAATGACTGGATGACACATCACCCACGGAGCGAGCTAGGCTAAAAAAGGGCAGGTTATAGAGGCTTTGGATTACGTGTCTCTTGACTGACTTGATCGTGATGAGGAACGCCCTCCACTTGACATTTTCAAGAAGTTTCAGGAAGCCAATTCACCTGAATAGAGACCATGTATCTGGTATATTCACTCCATTCTGATCAAGTGGTTGATTGTCCAAACTATGGGTCCTATGTCTACTGTAATTAAACTCCGCCACGGAGAACCTGATCATGTTATTCAAGTAAATTAGTATCAGGTAAAGGCGGAGATCCATGCAAATTATACCATTAGATCCCTTGTGGCGGAGTGCTATCCCTCTCTGGTTAAAACCAAGACCAGTATCAAAGAGGCCAACCAGGCAGCTCGCGAGTATCTCCGGGAGGAACTGGGCCCCAAACACCTTGCGCGGAAATGGGATAAGATATATGAGACTACTGGTAAAATCTGTATTCAAGCTATCTACTAAGACCATGCCAACAATGCTAAGGCTATTGTATGGGCAGAAGAAATAATGATGGATGATGAAGAGGTTAATGATACTGGTCTAGAGATATAAATACTATTGTGCTAGATAGATACCATTATATAATGTCTAGGTAACTATTAGAGTGGCACAACCTACCAGTTTACCTGGTTGTTGTAACCCAGCCCTAACCTAGACCCAGCGGGTGGCAGGTACCCGAAACACATCTCCCCGTGTTGTCCCGGGTGATCACAGTGACCGGCATAGTGATTGTGCAAAAGGCATTGCGGTTGAATCCGCATCCCAAAGAGATCATTGCCTTGTAACGGAAGAAGGCTTACTATATAGGCCAGGAAGTCATTACCCACCACAGTTGCCATATAATTTTATTCCACGGTCCAAGATATTAGAGATGTAAAAACATACAACAGCCGGGATTCGCTGGTGGTCACCCACCCAACTACTAACCGGCCGGCGTGTGGCTTAAGTACGGCTGAGCGGACGGGAAGCCCTGTTTTCCACACCCTATGGTCGTATGTGGTGATATTGGCTGAGGAGAGCGTGATATAGTAAGTCTGATGAAGCCACAATTGTGTTAGCCCTATACCCTAGTACTGGGTTGAGTCTACGTAGACTCGGTATCCGGGCACTCTCATTGGCTGCATTCTGATGTTCCCGCGTGCTCCCGTCCCAGGAGCGTGCGTGGCAATTGACCCGCGCTTGGCCTTCCCGGTTCCCAGCCAGCTGCTGCCTGGCACTTTAAACTTCTCCTGGACTAAATCTGTAATATTATCTATAGATCCTAATCAAGATAGTCTCTTTGTTCTTCTAGTTATTTAGATTAATACTTGTTACGGGACGAATGGATTGTTCTGACCTAAGCGTGCCTATTGAACAAGAAGAAATAGCTCATTGACAGAAATGACACATTGTACGAAATATTTGTGTGGTAAAGGCTTGGCCGCGATGCCTTAGGCAGAGATTCCCATGTTATAGGGCTGCCTGTAAGTCAGCCCCATAACAATACCAAAAGGTTAAATCTACTAACTACTTTAAGTATGTGTAAAAGTTCTTTGAATCTACAAAGCTCCTATTCACTAGGCATATGTCAGCTGCCTGCGATACTAGGTAATTTCAGACATATTCAATAGAGAGAAACAAACGAAATAAAGGGAACAACTATACTATCCTTACACAGTGGTACTAGTTGTAAGGGACTCTGGCTGAATCAATAGTTGATTAGGTAGCCTATCACGAAGAGACTAAGCTAAGGAGAGGAAAAGAAAAGAAAACATGAAGCTTATTGTGTTGTGTTGCCCTTATAGACAAAGGGTCACATGACTACTGCTCACTTCACTGATTGCCTAAACCTCTATTCAAGACACTAGTCACTCGCATTAGAAATAATTATCAAATATAAAAGATGTTACTGCTCTTGACGTAAAGAGATTTAGTCAGCAGTATACTATGGATTTGAAGTGCTCTTCAGTAGCGAAGCGTCTGAGCTCGCTGAGTTAAGGTTTTTGCTAAGGGAAGAGACAGAGGAAAAGGTAAGAAAGCAATAATAGGCCATTAGAAAAACTGCTAGTTGTGGGTGCTATCAAGGGCTAGGTACTAGAAAGCTGTCTACTGTCATGGATAGTGAAGTGAGTGGTAGTCATGTGACCCTTTGTCTATAAGGGTAACACAACACAATAGCTTCATGTTTTCTTTTCTTTTCCTCTCTTTAGCTTAGTCTCTTCGTGATAGGCTACCTAATTAACTCTTTGGTTCAGCCAGAGTCACTTACATCTACATCAGTATCAATGCAGGTCTATTTATAAGATCTCATCAGAGGATATTATAAGTCCTTGTAATCATGGAAGAAAAAGCCTCTAATACTCTTTATGTGCAAGAGAACAGCGTTAGAGAATAGTGTCACAGATCGAATAGCGATTCGGCCTGATGACCGTACAGGATACCCTGACCCAGGTGCATAGACAATCGGCCACCGATGAGGAATATCAGGCCACACGACAGATTGGGTTCAAGGGGGATTCTGAATCCTTTAGGCATGGAGCCTTCAGCTATAAATTAGCGGATCGTTAGTGTCACGGGTAAGCCTTAGGCTTAAGGCCTTGAAAGCAAGTTACGATACTATATATACCGCGCCTGGGAAATCAACTCCGATCGGAGTTGATCATAGTGGATCATTTTACCTAGTGGAAAGATCCTACGTATCGAATTGCTAATCCCAGGTGTAATCCTTTACAGTTAGCAGTAGTAGGAGATCAAGGATCAGTCTCCTGTCTGAATAGTATCTACTGCCTGCCTTTGACCTCTTTCTTTCTTTTAGCCTACGTACCCTTACCTAGTTGACAGGTTCTCTACCCTGAATAGTAGATACCCTTGACAGATAGATAGCTCGTAACTGAAAACTAATTCGGCACTATCTTACAGGTATTTAGGGGGCAAATTAAGTATCAAAGCTCATCGGATATGCTCTCACACTCGAAAGTCAGAAGCATCTCGCAACTTCTGCGGTCTCATGTGGTTTATTTCTCTACGGCCATTGGGAGATAGTAAGCATAATATTGCTTACTATGATGATTAAGTTTTGAATGTTCCTATGCTCGGCTAGATACTTTTAAGATAGACAGACTGCCAGTAGTTATCGGCAAAAACAGCGGAACAGGCTAGACTTGTCTGTCAGATAATGGAATCTTCCTCCCGCTTCTTGTGTCTGTCCCAAAAATCACATAAGCTACAACGCGGGAGAAACGTTAACCCATCATATTGATGCTCAAAGGCAGAAAGGAACAGCAGTTCAAATGTACACTAGCTGTTTACAACACTTATAGCCAAAAAGAAAGTGTTACCCAGTGTTGTTTTAAAACTTGGCCAAACTCCAACTCTTATATTATTTCAACAATAGCTCCCTTTTGATAAGAGAACGGCAAGATGACCGAGTGGTTAAGGTGCGCGACTCAAGTATTATAGCTTGTCCTAGACCAACTAGGGTGTTTTCGCGTGTCGCAAGACGCGTGGGTTCGAATCCCACTCTTGTCAGTTTTTTGCAAGTATTACAAACAATCCATCCCATGATGCATTACCCTAATATTCCGTTCATTTTCTTTTTGTCTTTTTGTCTTTTTCTTCTTCTATTTACCATATAGAAGTAGGTTCCACGGAGTAATAGGGCTAGTTCTGGGAAACTGGTAGATAAACTTCCTGACATTGGCCTATGTATATTACGGGACGAATAAGCTGTTCCAACCTAAGCGCGCCTATTTATTGAACAAGAAGAAATAGCTAGTTGCCAAGAATAACGCGTCGTGCGAAATATTTGTGTGGTAAAGGCTTGGCATTAATGCCTTAGGCAGAGAATCCCATGATTTAGGGCTGCCTGTAAGTCAGTCCCATAACAGTCTAATACATATGTATATGTATTTATAATGATGTATATAGTGCTGCTTAACATTAGCAATCAATCCTATCATGCTCTTGTCTTTGACTATATTATATGACGTAAGGGTGGTCTCAGTCATACTTTACATACCACACATGTATTGTATATTGCAGGGATGCTACCTAACTCCTAACTGCTCAATTTGTTATAATGTTATAAAACTGCCTAATGATACAGCAAAGCGTAGCGCCCCCTTACTAATGTTCTGGGATCACGGCTAGGACGGTTAACTCTATATAAGGACCATGCATTACATTAGTTGCGATCAATGTCATTGAGTTTGTACAGACCAAAATTCTACAGGCACCTCGAGTTCAAGAAATGCTACTACGTCACCCTCCATCGAAACCCCAGTATACACTTGGAGACCATCTTTTGTCAATACCTGGAAACTCCCCCATTAGCCGTGTAGTACGCTGCGAACAGCGTCTGCATGGTGGCCTCCGAATCTCCCACCATGCCTCCGCTGCTGCCGTACTTGCCTCTGCTACATAGCCCTGCCCCCAAACCTCGGGGTGGATTACGAACGCGACGGAGGGGGCCTTGATCCAAGACTTTGACACTAACATGCCCAATAGTCCGTTCGTCTAGATCAGCTACTCGGATAATGACGAAGAAAAAAGCCCAGCCACGATCCCTACTGCCTCGGATGTGGCGAATATCATCTCGGCCATCCATTGCTGGACTTAGAAAACGTCCGTGTCGGGGATCTTGGGCCATCTGGTATAACATCTTTTTAGCTACGTGATTTTGTTCTCTAAAGACTTTTGTTTTTCTACCGGCCAGTCAGTCAATTGCGTAGGGATCACAATCCGAAAATGCCTTCGGCACCGCGAGACTAGAGCGAACGCAGGATCAGCCCGGTTATTTAGGTGATTCTGCTGGGGCGATCACGCCTATGGTCTGTCTGGGGTACATGATCCTGTACAGATTGTGGAATGGAGATATATATCTTCAATCCCGTGTTTTTAATCGAGCCTTTTCAATACGGAAAATAGTGTATACGTGATACCTACCAGGGCAGACACAATACCAGAGTGCACAGGAGGAAGCATGGGGTAAAGGTAAGAACTCGTAGGCCCCTACCAATGGCAGACCACATATGTAAGCGAGGAGTGAGTCTAGCGCATGCTCGTTAAGGTTTACAGGGCTTTAGTTGGCATAATGCCCTGAAACGAATGAGGAAACGACGTGAGTAGCGGCTTCGGCCATAGGTGTCTGTTGTCAATTTTGCTCTGATTTGCTCGCCGCCTTTCGATTTTACATCGGTTTCTTGATCCCGTGCTTCTCTGTTTTGTTTGGGTTTGGTGCATCGCTTTGCACGCTCTGAGTCCTGACTGCTGCACTTTTCACCCTATTGGCTTTTCCCTTGGTTGTTTGATTACTACTAGTACGTGAGGCTGACTTGGGAAAGGTCGCTTGGACTACAAACGCGATGATCATGTATCCCAGGAGCATGGTGTTTTGGGTTCGGCAAGGCCAGCGGACAGACTATGATCTTGGCTCCCAATATTTCAGACACCATAATCTCCCTTGTATTGCTCGGCAATACTGCCCAGATAGTACTTTCTATGCTCTATTTTCTCTGTAACAGCCTTATAGTCTGCATGTTGATCGCTGCTGAGTACGATGACTACGCCACCCAGCGCAAACATTTCCGGATCTCCTGGCCTAAGGGCCAACAGCGCTCAACATACTATCTCAGCCTGCCATATCGCTATGGCGCCTCCCTTATATTGTTCTCTATGGTAATACACTGGCCTTTATCGCAGAGTATACTATCTTTGTTGAATCATAATCTCCCCCTCATCGCGGGGTTTAGTAGAGCCTCTGTGTTGGGCATCCTCTGCAGACAGGGCGCTTAGATACGCGCCGCGAGATAGACGGCGGGACGTTTGTCGAGCGAGGTCTGATGTATTAACACCCGGCGAGTTTGAGGTTATAATAATCCAATATTGGTAAATGGTACGAGGATATCGGTAATAATTTCAGGTGTGAGCTCAGCCTGTCTCATACTTGCAATGCCGACGGTTGTCAGAAAGAGGCGAAGAATGTAGAATGTCCAGACGCGTGATGGCTCGCGGTTTATTAAGGGGCCACAAGAGCTCGTATTGACGAGCCCTTGAATCAGAAAGGATACGGCACGAAACCTAATCTTCTATGGTTTACGTAGGGTTGATTGGGACGTCACCGTGCGCTATATCTCGTTGTCTCGACTGGTGATGTGCTGGTTATTAAATTCACCTATAAGAGGCGGGCCTGTTTGCTCCTTAAACACGAAGCAGTTGATATATTCTGGTGCCTTTACTCGCAGATTGTGATACTGCTAACCCTCCTTTACCAGCGTACGGCTTAAAATTCTATAAAGCCACGGGCGTTAATTTAGGCGGCCTGAGACCCTCCTTCTAAAATCTCCGAAATGGCATCGAATCCCTCCGGCTCCTTAACCTAATGTCCATCCCCCTCTGCCCTAGCATGCTCTTTTCACTCAACATTCCCTGTAAGCCCCTTGATAACTGGCAACGTTTTTGCCTCCTCAACTCCACAGGCTCCCAAGTCATCGTCCGTCCCGTGCCTCAACAAGACAGGTGTGGCTGAAAGAGGTAAAGATCCACCCTGACTGTCCGTTGACTCAGATGCTCGGGGGATTCCAATCGACTCGATACAGAAGTCGCATATCAGCCGCTGTATTTAGATTTTGTCCGATCCACTAGATGTACCACCCGATTGCTGAATCAACTCGTCCATCTCATGAGCGAAGGGTAGCCAGCCACAGAATCCAAAACACCGCCGAGACGCTGATTGATTCTTCCCCTTGCGCATAGGAGAGTCCACAGGGCAGTCTCCATGCCCTGGCTGATTTCCTCCAAGATAGACGTGGCTAGCTTTTTCGTCGAGTAATTCTATCTCCTCTTCAAGGGTATCGAGGATATTAGAACAGACTCCCTTAGCCCTTCAACTTGCAGTTCCTGACGTTCTTGAATATCAGAAAACATGCATGCATCGAACCAGGAAAACATTTCTTCCTGGAAGCGTGTTGACAAGCGGCCGCGCAAGGAGGGGAATACTCAGCGCCAGGTCGGAAGAGCATTGGGAAGATTTTTACTCTTGGAGGTCACGGAAGAAAAAAGCTCCTCGGCAAAATTCAGGGCCGTCGCTCCCTCGGCCGTGGAGGAGGATGGATATAGGAGGCGGGAAACTCTCATGTTCGCATGAGCCTATTTGTGTCTGGTAGTTCAAGCTGTCCTGGGTCGACAGAAGTGGTGTCTTCGAGGAAGGACGTGTACTGGCTGAGGCTATGCTGGGGGAGAAGAAGAGGACGCTTTTCTGTCGATCTCGTGAGCCGCTGCAGTCCTGGGCGCTTATGTACGTATCAGAACGCATGTTAGCATAGTCATAAGGCAGTGTTAGCTTTTAGAGTCTGAGTAGACGAGAGTTGCAGTGTGCTATCAGGTGCCTATTCTAGCCTGTTCGGATGCATCGTTTCTCTAGCTAGGGAGTTGCGTCGGGAATTGCACCGCCGGGCTACAGAAAGTGTCTAGGGTCTATTCGAGTCTGTATGGTAAACACTGAGGAATAAAGAATTGAATTATGGCCATTGCTAGCCGTACATGGCTTTTCCATGGGTGTTGTTTGGGTCACCAGATCTAATGTCTACTCTTATCGTACGAGCAATGTCCATTGGATCACGGATTGGATAGCGATTCGGCCCGATGACCGTAAAGTATGCCTTGACCTAGGTGCACGGACAAATTGGCCCCTGATGAGCCATTGATGAGGAATATCAGGCCATACAATGGTCAGGTTTCCTATGGGGATTCTGGATCCTTTGGGCGTGGAGCCTTCAGCTATAAGATGATGGACTGTTAGTAGGATTGGGAGGTCAAGAATCAGTCTCCTGTCCCTATAGTATCTACTGTCTGCCTTTGATCCCTCTATCTCATTTAGCCTGTGTATCCTAACCTAGTTGACAGGTCTTCTGCCCTGAATAGTAGATATCTTTGTCACATTACTGGTGTCTCCTCGGAATCACTCTACCTACCTGCTGTTCTGTTCTGGGTTTATATTGTTGACCAGCTTCTGCTGCTCACTGGCTACACAAATCTTGACGTGGGAGCACTGGTGGATGTCAAATGGATTCTGGGTGTTGTCCAGGAGGTTGTTATTTTGAGGATGTTTTGTTGAACAGTACTGGTACGAGCTGTAGCAATGATGTGGTAGCTTCCACACTATACATTTTAGAAAGGTTTAGAGAAAATATGATGGTCCTCGAGGTCCTACAGGCCCCCTTTCACTAGGCTAACGATGAGTTGGTAGCGGTGGTGAAGTGGCTTATGGGTTTCAACATAATTTAACATACATTACCATCACCTATTACATTTGTTTTACCTCGTGGTTGCTCAGCATGGACTGCCAATCGCTATCCTCCCACTATATATATCAACAGGTAGCATCCCGTATCTTGTCATTATGCTAAAGTTTTGGTCTTTATTACCTCAACCTATAACACAGAAGAGCTACATTTTCTACGAGGATTACTAATATCTAAGAGCCCTTCTAGTACTATCTCCTAGACGATTAGGTTATTTTGTGAGTGAGGGAGATAGCTACTTCCAACTCTGTAACCTCGACATTGGAGCTTATGATCATATTGCTATGAACAAAACTGCACTTCAACAATTGGCCGGCTGGCCCAATGGTAAGGCGCTTGACTACGGATCAAGAGATTGCAGGTTCGAATCCTGCGTCGGTCATCTCTTTTGATTTTTGCTTGCGATCATCATCCGTTTGTTGTCGATATTGAGAATTCGGTTGGTTATCCACTGCAAAGAATTCTCTAGTGCTGTGGATCTTGATGCCAAGCTTTTTTTTGCTGGCGATGCTGGTTCCGTTGAGATTAGCCAATCAGCTTTAACCTGCTTCCTAGCCAATAATGGCGAACCCAGTTATCGTAACAGTACAACGTAATCAGTAAGTGACCACGCAAACGAGCGGCCCAATACCGAGGAGCGCGCTTAGGGCGTGATTCAGTAGGTAAAGCCCTATCTGCCTGTTTAGCCTCATCTTCCTGTTTTCTGCGCTCTATAAGGATTCGGGCCTCGGATACTGATATGCCTGCTTCGAAAGCAATGTGCTTAGTAGAGCGCTTCTGCTTTCTGAGCTGCTTTTCATGTGTAACCTGATATTGCTCAATTTGATGCTTTAAAATTATCAAATCATTCGGAGCTCGTCCAGCACCTTTGACTAATTGACCTAGTCTGCTTTTGGTACGCGAATCAGGACTCTGAGATCGATTTTCGAGTAGCTTTTTCTGTATAGATTCCGACTTCTTCAATTGCTTAACTGTATAAGGTATTTTAGGTGCTGAACTGCCTTGGCTGTTTGGCCTACTGCCTGGGAGTGTAGATGTATGCAGTTGTATCGCCAGGTGAGAAAGAACGCGCTCAGGATTCAGAGGAACTAGGCCGGTTACTCTAAAAGCACTATAGATATTGGTACTGGTAAAGGCCTGCGTACGGACCTCAGGGTAGACGTCCAAAAAATTATTATTATCGATATGATCAAATCCACAGCGCATTTTTGATTCAACTAGGCTTCCATATGCTTGTTTTAGAGGTCTAAAGCAAGCAAAATCAAGCGGTTGGAGCTTAAGAGAAGCGTGATCTAGCATACAGATTAGCATAATATCATTCTATGAGCAGATCTGATCAAATTGAGGTGTTAGATGACTTTGGTGGCTATCTAGAACAAGCAAACGATATTTTCCTACAGATCGGCCCGTGGTAGCAGGTATAAAATGATTCTGCAGCCAGCGTAGGCCGATATCATTGCTTGTCTAGCCATTAGGACTCAGTCCAATCCTCCAATCAGGTGGCAGCTTCAGATTCTTGTACCAGGCCACTATATGCGCCTTGCCTTTATAAATAATGCAGGGAGGTAACCCATTCCCGATGCCCTGGCTGCAATAAAAATGGCTTGCCTGGCGTATCAGACCTAGTAACTACCTTAGCAGGAGCTATTAAGCCCATTGACCCCGTTTACCCGAAGTTATAGATATCAGACGAGGCTATACCATTCTTTTGAATAACCCCATGTACCTGCTCAAACCAGGCACATAAACCTTAGGATCCTCTAATTTAGCCACGTTGATATTTATAGCGACATGCAAAGCATGTCTATAACTCAAGTGTACGCTTGTAAAGTTATATACCCATTTCTCTCCTACAATAGTAGGGGGAGAGGTAGTATCTCGGTCTGAAAGCAGGACATTGGCCATTTCTTGTACATATGCTGGCCCATTACCATTTGCGCTTAAATCTGATCGAAGGTATTCCCTGCTAGTCGCCTTCGAAGTGTAGTACGAGGTATGTTAAAAAGACGAGCTGCTTCACGAATATTATCAACTTAATCATTCTTAATAGTTGATATTGCTAACAAGACTCTGCCTTCCCGTTCTACCTGTGATTTTGATGATTGAGCCATTTTTATTGATATGGCTGGTGGTTGAATAGCTTCAAAAAACTAGGGGCGTAGAAAACGATCGTGTTGAGCCGCTCGGTTGCGTGGGCCGCTCGCTTACCGATTGCGTTACAAGATACTCTTACTATCTAGAATTTTCATCTTAATTAGCTATTTCATTGAAGAAACAAAAAATTATAGCCTAAGGTCTGATTTTTGGTCCCTTCTCTACAGAATAATTCTAGAATTATAGTCCACATACTAGATGGCTTTTATGATATATAAATGCACTTTAACTCATTAACTCCACACAAATCGGTTCTGTAGTGTAGAGGTTATCACACTGGATTTTGATTCGATTCAAGTCTTCCAGTAACCCCGGTTCGAACCCGGGCAGGACCTTCGAAGAATAAAAGATATCTTCTAAATTTTTTGTCTCTTCTTGAGCCATCTATCTAGATCAATATCTCCTATTCGATCCATGGACCATGGAAAATGCAATTTAATTCAATACCACATCCGGGTTTATAACTTGGCCCCGCCGTGATCAATCACCACTCATGGCGTCGCACCATTGTAGAAGCCCTACTCTTCAATCGATTTTACACCACCCTAAGCGCCTTATTCCAAAACTTAAATCTACAATGTAGAATAAAGTCCCAGAAGGGAGAGTGAGGAGGGACAAGTCCAGTAAATTGTTAATAATAGATAATGCACCGTGATAGCGTGCCTCACGCCCTGAAATAAAGATAAACCAAAATAATGTGAGACGTAAACAAGGAATGAAGGGATGAAATGTCCCTAGCTACAAGCAGTTATATGAACAGCAAATACCAAGTCGGCCGCCGCCTGCCCTCTCAATTCCCTGTATCTCTTGTATCCCTAATTGATCAATTTCCCTAGTTACCGCACGTGTGTAATCCCTCATATTCAGCACTCTGACAAAAATTTCACTAATTGGTATTCTAGTCTATTTGAACATATTTGTCCAGAATGAAGCTCTCAGTCACGGCTCTTCCTCTGTTCCTCGCAGCTTCGATGGCTATGCCTACTCCAGTATGTTTTCTCTCTTCCCCCTTGTCTCTCTTCCTTATCCGAAGAGCCCTTATCATCCGTGGACTTTGAAAGTTGGGTAGTTGACAGAACATAGGCTCAGCCGAACGAAATAGTGCGACGTTTTGAAGGTGCTACCCTTCTCGATGGTATTATGAAATCCGGGGGCGCCTCGGGGATGTTGAAGAGTGTGGCCGACGGGATCAATCTTCCACTCAAGCCCGAAGACTTGAAGAAGGGGGCTAAGGATACTAAGGGGGCTAAGGATGCTCAAGGCGTGAAGGATGCGAAGCAGGGTAACTAGAAATATTGATGCTTATTGTAATTAGTAGTTTTTGTCCCTTTCGCCCTCTCTCCAACTTTCATATACTGGTACAGGAGATACCATAATATAACATCCAGGCGTGGTCAAGATAATGTCTGTCATTCTTCATGCTCTCGTAATTCATGGATATGGCTAGCATCACTATAATAACAACATTGCATCGTATCGTAACAGGTCGAGTCCTCGTCGAATAGAGACCATCACCGTGCCATCGGTAACGAGAGACGGCGGATCGGTCCCCAAAATAACAAACATTAAACGATTGTGTGGGGTATCCCTGGGCGAGAAAAAATTAACGTAAAAACACAGATCCTAATCCTCCATAAAGTCGTCCACCTCCACTCTGGTTCCCAATGCCTGCTTCCCCTCCTTGATCATCGCCTGCAACTGCCGATTCAACCGAGCCAGACTAGCATCTTCCTCCTGCTCCATCCGCCGCATCTGGGCCATGTAACGTTGTGTCTCCACCGACACGGGACTCTCTCGTGGCTTAGCCGGCGTAGAGAAGTGCGACTTAGCCGACATCGACGAGGGATGCGACACAAAGGACCTCTTCACCGGCTGCCGCCGACGCAAATGACCATACGAAGACGTCCTACGATGGATTCTCTTCCGGGTCGACGGACTAGCCTCAAATCCATATTCATCGCGGCCCACCACAACCCAGTTGTGATGCAGGTCGTCATCAGGGTGCTCGCTCGATAGGGGAGCCGACTCATTCCAATCATGAGCACCGGAAGGCGCCGAAGTGAGATCGTGTTTTTCTGTCGTGGGCTGCTGCCACAAGTGATCGTCAGGACCCAGCGACACCGACGGATCGCCAGCGGTCATCGAATACCCGCGACCACCACCGGCATAGAACCCCCGGAATGCGCCCGACCAGCAAAAGTCCCAGACCTTGCCGACTGCATCCATCACCGCGCGACTCCAGCGCACGGGCGCAGGCTGCAGATCATTGCCGTTGTTCTGGGCGAGTTTTTCATCCTCCGGTCCCGACGGGGATGGTGCCACAACTGATGATGGATCTCGACGACTGCGTTTGCGACGAGCCCCGGATGCATCACTGAATGATTCTATGCTGGAATCGAGGGGGAGCTTCAGCGGTAGGTCTCGATAACGACTGGGTCGGTAGTCATGCTCGGCGGAGACGTCGTCTACCCCGACGAGGCGATCATCGGGTGAAACGAAGGAGGTGGGACTGGTTGGAGAATCGAGCCATGATCGATGGTCCGACTCCACTCCCCGCGCTCTCTTGCGACTGGGGATAGCGATGGAGCGAAAAAGGGCCGACGAGGCGGAGGGATTCGGGGGCAGGAAGAGCTGTGAGGGAGCACCAGCAAGGTCAAGTTGGGGAGGGATAGGTGAGTCGAGGATGAAGGAACTGGTGGGCATCTCTTTTCCCCTTCTTTTCAAGGAAAAATTGTGTAAAATTTTTTTTCTTTTCAATGATGTTTGAATGTAGAGAAGGAATGGTCGAGGAGGGAGGAAGAGAAAGAAGTAAGCTCAGGTGAGTGAAAGGTTTATTATTATTATTTAGTAAATTAAATGAATGGAATCAATAAAAAAGACCAAAAATACGGGAGGCGGGGATTAATTAGTTCGCTTTCCTTTTCCCTTTTCCAAAATATAATAAACCTGTTAAATTCTTTCGTCACCACAAGCAAACAACCTTGCCTTATTTTTATTTAATCATGAAATCATTAATTATTGATTGATTGATTGATTGATTGATTGATTCTGACATGGCTTTATTCATACATTACGCCCAATGAGCATTGTCCACTATGTGACCTTTCCCAATCCTTATTGGTCTATTGATGAGTATAGGCACTTCTACTAAAAAGGCAACTAAATGTAGTTCATCATGTTAACGTACAGGAAAATCATTATAGCTGCAAGGTAAGCCAGCATTTTGTGGCTATGATTCAGATACATTGTCTGATGTATTTAATGGTCTCCAATCTCAATACTGAGGTCTCTCTCCACCACTAATCTATACTAAGACTTTATGCTTGAGAGCTTACTCTCTATATTATCCCACTCCAGTGTATTGACTCACCCCTAGTCTATATACATATCGTTAAGGGTAACTGGTTTTCGGTACTCTGCTGTCATACGCAAACCACCGACCCCTTGGGCATTTATTTCTCCGAAGACTTCACAGCTTCTGACTTGTCCATTGCACTCCTGCAGCCTCCAGTCCTTCTTCGCCGTCCACCAAGACACACCAACCTTCACCTCCTGCTCCGCCATCGCCAGCTATCACCGCCGAAAAGTGTTTGTGAGCGAAGTTCAGGACCGCATCATCAAACGTTCCGGGTTGCAACCATACGGCTGGAATCCCCACTGAATGGGCCTCCTGCAGCAACGGCAGGGTCACCGCAGGTGGGGTCACAACCGATAAGGATGTCTGCGCAGGAGTAGTTAAGGCACCGGGCGATGCGACCGTATCGTAGACACGAGAGGGCAGTTGGATCTGCGGGGTGCGAGGATTGAGGGGGGTGACTGGTAGGGAGTGTTGGTGGTACCACGCGAGGACTGAATTAATCAGAGTATCGTTACTTAGTGATCGATTGAAATCTTTTGGGGGGAGCAGAGGGGGGTCAATATCCCTACTTTTGTAACCGAACTTGTTAGTGTCATTGCTTGCGCCGGCGACAGCGAAGCGCGGGGACGAGAAGAAACGCTTGACGGCTTCCATATTGGCTACAACTGTACGAAAGGGATGGAAATTAATGGAATCCTGATTGAAAAGACAAAGAAGTGAAAATAACTTTGAAGACTATAGACGAGTTATCAAAAGGAAAGAAAGGGAAAGAGCGAGTGTGTGAATAAAAGAAGGCGGGGAAATATATCCAGCCATTCTAGATTTATTTAAAACCTCGGCTGACATTTATTACATTACTGATCGTTATAATTGAATTGACAACCTCCGTCAATCTAATCTTGCACCTTTTCTCCTCGCTCGCTCCTTCATTACAGATTCTCTCTTTTACTCTCTTTAATTAATCTCCTTTGGACTCCTTCGCATGCCCCCATTCGTCCCTCGCAAGCGTCTCTCCTCTGCGGAACCGCCTAGTGCTAAACGTCACAATGCGACAGCTATTCCCAGTGTCGACATCGCTGCCCTCGATGACGAATCTGATTCCCCATTAAGTGATGTTCCTAGCGAAAGCACACCTCAGGCTCAGGAAACCAAGGATGAGGCCGGCGACGAATCAGGATCAGATGATGATGAGGTGGATTGGGAGGATGCAATGGAATCGAAGGCTACCAGCGCCACAGCGATCACTCCTTCGATGACACCCGCCCACGTCCAAGATCTTGAGTTGACTCTCGACCAAAATGAGGTACACCTGTCTGATATTATTGATGGAAAGAAAGCTCCGTCTAAAATCGAACGCCAAATTCGGATTCATAGCCACTGCCTCCATGTCCAGTTTTTACTCTACCACAACGCTCTTCGGAATGCCTGGGCGAACGATTCCCAGGTCCATGAGACATTACGCCGCAAGCTACCGGATGCCCTTCATAAAGAGGTTAAAAAATGGAAGGTCTCTTCTGGTCTTGAGCTTCCCGAAAAGGCTCCGGAAGACACTACCAAGGAGAAGAAGAAGAAGGGTAAACAACGTCGCAAACCAGAAAGGGACTGGGGCGAGGGTTCGTCGCGGATGGAACCTGGTCAGCCGGATATGAGTCGAGGAGATCCGATTATCACGTTGCTCAAGGTTTTGGCCGCGTTTTGGAAGAAGCAGTTTAAGATCACTGCACCCGGGCTACGAAAGCATGGATATCGGCCCATGTCCCACCTAGAGGCCCAGATCTCAGCTTTTAACAAGGAGGAGCATGATCCTGAAAGATTTGGGGAGAGAGTGTGTGGCGTGGACGAGTTTCGACAGGCTGCAGAGCGTATGGAAGGGTCTCGCGACTTGGGTGCCCAGCTGTTCACGGCGCTGCTCCGCGCTCTCGCAATTGAAGCTCGACTCGTTGCCAGTCTTCAGCCTTTAGGGTTCGGTTGGACCAAGGCGGAGACATCCACGCAGAAAGCCAAAGTTGAGGCAGAAGTCCAAACCGAGACCGGGGAAGCGGAGGATGCTATGGACGTAGATTCAGAAGACAGTGACTCGGACCAAGACACTCTCAAGCGTCCAAACAATCTTAAGAAATATGACAAGGATCTCCCGTTTCCGATCTATTGGACAGAAGTTGTGTCTCCTATTACCCACCAGATCATCCCCGTCGACCCGTTGGTGCTCCCGAATGCTGTGGCGACAACACCAGAACTCCAGGTTGCATTTGAGCCCCGAGGGGCCAAGGCTGAAAGAGCCAAACAAGTGATATGCTATGTGGTAGCTTTCTCGTCCGACAAAACCGCAAAAGATGTCACCACAAGGTATCTCCGTCGGCGCACCTGGCCTGGCAAGACGAAGGGCTATCGAATGCCAGTCGAGAAGATCCCCGTGCCGGGTCGCAGGGGAAAGTTTTACGAGTACAACTGGTTCCGTGTTATCCTGCGAATCTATGAGCGTCCAGCAAAAGACCGGACGGCGGTCGATGACTACGAGGAGAATGACTTAGTACCGAATCAACCGGAGAAAAAGGCTGTCAAGGAACGTGACACACTACAAAGCCTCCGGGCTTCAACCGAGTTTGTTCTGGAACGGTTCCTCCGCCGAGAAGAAGCCCTAAAACCAGGATCGCAGCATGTCCGCACTTTCGTAACAGGAAAAGGAAACAAAGCCAAAGAAGAGAAGGTCTACCGGCGATCAGATGTCCTTAAATGCCTGTCCGCCGAAAGCTGGCACAAGGAAGGCCGACAGATCAAGAAGGGCGAAGCACCACTGAAACGTGTACCCATCCGCGCAGTAACCCTCCTCCGCAAACGCGAAGTCGACGAGCTGGAGCGAGAAACGGGCGAGAAGCCCAAACAGGGCCTCTACGCCAAATACCAAACCGAATACATCATCCCGCCACCCATCCACAACGGCGTCATACCCAAAAACGACTACGGCAACATCGATTGCTTTGTCCCGAGCATGGTCCCCCGAGGTGCCGCGCACATCCCCTACCCCGGCACCGTGCGTATTTGCAAAAAGCTAGGCATCGACTACGCCGAAGCCGTCACCGGGTTCGAATTCGGCTCCAAAATGGCCGTCCCCGTCATCGAAGGCGTCGTCGTAGCAGCCGAAAATGAAGACTTGGTCAAGGACGCCTGGCGCGCCGACGCTGCAGAAAAGAGAGAAAAAGAGCGCCGCAAAGCCGAGGCTCGGATTCTCCAAACCTGGCGGAAATTTCTCTTCGGCTTGCGTATCGCTGAGCGTGTCCGTGAGGAATACGGTCAATCATCCCTTGACCACGAACGTGACGTGCATAACCCATTCACAAGCCGTAGATCGGGACAACAGCAGGCCTGTCCTCCTGTTCCTGAACCGTATGTCCATGAACCGTCGGAGGATGAAGACCCTGTTGACCGTGGCGGAGGGTTCCTCCTCCCTGGCGAACACGACGGAGACGATGGAGGTCTGATTGTCGAGAGTCATCAGCCTTCTCGGTCTGTTCCTAGGCCTGTTAATGAACCAGATGAGCAGGAAATTGTGGGGGAAGAAATTCCGGATATGAGTTCTGTTCAGGAACTTTCTTCTCCGCCGCAGGTATCGGCGTCTGACGAGCAGGTTTCTGATTCTGAGCCTGAGTATGCACCTCCGACGACGCGTAGACGTACTCGGAATGTGACGCGGAAGGGTCAATAATTCTGGTTTTGATTTTCCATGCATTGCATCATATATGTATCTTGATGCTGTCTCAGCAAACAAACTTGTAGCTATGTAATACCGACGTTATGGTAGAACAGGGACGGAAATGGATTCGAGGTAGGGGTAATAACATCCGGGATATTGGTAGAGTCAATGATTAATTACTGGCGTAATTAGGATCGGTGTAAGTGTATTATAGGGTTAGTTTAACAAGCTAGCTAGGTTATAAGGGTATACTCTCTATATGGTTATTATGTTCTATGAATTCTTTGAGCATCGCGCCGCTTGATCGAGGGCGAATCCAAGCCCAAATCCCCGCTCATCTCCAATCTAGAATCCATGTCCATGCTGAGATCGAAGTCTTCAACAGCGCTTACATGCACTGCTGGTGAGGTGATGGGACTATGTGCGACTCGTGGGCGGGACTTGAAAACACTGGCGTAGTCAGCCTCTTCTTCGAACAGCTCATCACGCGGTGTGGATGCTCTGCTGATTTCAGGGGTTTGTCTCTCATCTAGTTCGAATTGGTTCACTGGGAAGGAGGGCCGCGGACGACGAGGCCGCAGACTGTCTCTAGGCCGCGGGTTACTTGAAGGAGGAGGAACTAAGGACATGGATTTCCGTGTTCGTTCAATCAGGTCGTATGTGCTGCGTTCCTTCCGCTGAGTGGGTTTGAACTCCAGATCAGAAGTGATTTGCACTGAGGGAGAGCTAGATCGACATATATCATCGCCTGCTTCAGATGTACCGCCCGAAGGAGTGCTTTTGACACAAGTATCTTGTTGGGTCACTAGAGGAGATGACGTGTCACTCGAAGACGTTGATTCAGGCTCAAGATTACGGCGGTCCATGCCAACTACGGGCGCATGTAGTGGAGTGGCTCGTGAAGCTGAGCGGTGGGAGCCTTCGATTCGAGCAAGTGCTTCAGTCAAAGAGAATAGGAGGGTGCGATCATCTGCCTTGGGAGCAACGCGTTCTACTGGTTGTCGAACCGCCTTGGAGATGCTGGCGATAGTAAGTGCCTGATGGTCCCGGAATGATAGGGAGGGACCCTTTATCGAGTTCGCCGATTCTGCACGCTCATGTCTTTGCATTGAACTGCGATACTGGTGCCATCTCTGCAAGCGGGCACGCTGTCTCAAGATGCGGGACTCCAAGTCGATCAACAGATCTGGAGCTGAGCTTGTCTTAAGATCCTCTACCGTCGACGCCTTTGCCTTGGACCACGCCGTTGAGAACGGTAATTCTAGAAAGGCATCACTGCTACTGTGAGCACCCCCATATAGCAGAGTGTCGGGCCATTCCGCATTGCCCGTCCAGTTAGCCTTGATTTCCCGGCTTAATTGATTAAAGTCCGCCTCGCCGCTGATCTTAGGACGATTTTCTTTAGACCGAAGCTCTAGTTGGTTCTTTTTGTGATCCAACAACTGCGAGAAACTCTCGTGCGTGTCCTGAATTCGACTGCGACGCTCCCCTACCTCCTTCAGGGAGACTCGATGAGCAAGAATGAGGGGAATCATGCATTGATACTCTTGCTGTGTCAATCCTGGGGCCATTGAAAGCTTGACAGCCGGGGTCCCAAGACCATCGTCCGTCGATGCGGCCAGAGCTTTACGTAGGACGGCGGTAGAGAATATCGCCAGAAGCTCATCAAATTTCTCCCCTTTACAATCATCAAGCATTGACTTGCGCAAGATAGTCTCTTTTCCTAGGTCTCCATTCTTCTTCAATTCGGATAACACACGAAATAGGGCGGCGCGTAGATTGACCGACTGTAATGGTTCTAACGGAGGAAAGAAAGGCCGTAGTTTCTAGCGATGTCTGTCAGTCGAGATGTCACACACGCGAGGTTGATAGTGCACATACATCTCGAGCGGTTTCCGGGTCCCAAAGTGCCACTAATCGATATAGTGCCCATTCGACGGCCTTGACGCGTTGACGCTGGTTCTGCGATGAGGGAGATAAGGAGCGGACTGTGATGCCTGGCCAGTCATCATGATAGTCTAGTTGCAACAGCTGGAGGTTGCGAACGAAGACAGCTAAGGGAGGTTGCGGAGTCCAGTCCGACATTTTGGGCCGAGATGGAGGCCTGGATGACTGCATGGTTGCGAGACACTGAAGTGGTCAGCAGCCGTCCCCCAAACATGGTCAATCAGAAACAGGGGGGTATACCAGCGATCCTCAAGCTGCGCTGACAGTCGTGCCATAGACAATGATGTTTTACCAGGGGCGGGTCATAGATGCTAGAACTGATCTGGAATAGCAGTGGGGAGAAGGTAGAAGATCGAAGTGTTTTGCGGGGACGACGTAGTGCCAATCATGTGCCCTTTATTTAATTCATTCTTTGTTTATCAGGTCGAACTGACCGCCTTCTTCTTTCTCTCTTTGTCCCCGCAGAATCTCCCCTCAGTTTTTTGCTCCTCAGCTTTCCTTTCCCCCCAACTCTCGCTGTCAGACTTTCGTTTAAGCATATTAGACCCTTCTCCTCTCTATTGTCGTGCGTTGAGATTATATCTGTTATCTTCTAATACCGTGAAAATAAAAAACCCAAAATGGGCTCTGAAACGCCGTCCAACCCTCTCTGGACAACCAAGTCCGGTAAGAGGATTTCTGCAATGATGCCCAGGAACCATAAACAGAAGCTGATAAGATGAACCAGTATTGGCGACCCTACCCAATCCCCCGGAGGAGAACTCTGCTTCTCCTATCCCTTTCTTTCACCTACTCGAGAGGCTTAAAACGACCAAGCGGGAAGGTTGGCGCCGCTTCGGCATCACAACAGGGGAATCTATTTCGGACCATATGTATCGTATGTCGGTGATGACAATGCTCGCCCCACCTTCGCTCGCCCTGCGACTGAACCTGCCCCATTGCATGAAGATGGCCCTCATTCACGACATGGCAGAGTCGCTCGTAGGCGACATTACCCCGGTGGACAACGTGAACAAGGAGGAGAAGGCCCGTCGTGAGGCTGACGTGATGAATTACATCTCCAAGAACCTGCTGGGAGGCGTGCCCGGTGGAATGTTGACTGGAGATGAAATTCTGAAGGTGTTCCAGGAGTACGAGGACAACGAGACACTAGAAGCCAAGTACGTGCACGATATCGATAAGATGGAGCTTCTTCTGCAGATGCTCGAATATGAGCGTACGCACGAACTTGATTTGTCTGAGTTCTGCCATGTCGCTAGCCGCGTTCAGTTGCCTGAGATCAAGGAATGGGCGGCGACAGTGATGCAGGAGCGGGAGGCTTTCTGGAAGAAGAAGGCTACACAGGCATGAGAGCATGGATTATTGGATAAGGGTGATATTCTTTCCGGTTATGTTTAATGGCGTTGGTGCCTAATGAGTTATCTGTTTTCTTTCTTGTTTCGTTTCTCTTCTCTTATTATCATGCTGCATACATACCACTAGACAGGTGGAGGCGTTTGGACCCATGAATACTCTAGATAGATACCATCGGGCGATCGATGAGTCTTGTCACATACACATTGCAAGTGGAAAGTGTAAAGAGTCAATCACTAACCAGGATAGAATCCGCAAAAAAAGAAAAAGGTATCGAAAACAAGGCATAAACAAATGAGTCAACCCATCTATCACTCTACAAACCCTATACATAAACAACAGGAATCAGTCAATCAACTGGCTCCATCTCCATCTCCTTAGCCAACATTCTCGCTTCATCCTCCATCTCCTTCAAACCCCTCGGCCTCCTCTCCTCATTATCAACCGCAGGAAACCTCGTCCTCCTCCCACCATCCCGCAGCCGATAATGTGCCCCCAAATCCCCCTCCTCCCCATCTAGCATATCATAAACCGCATCTGTACCTCCCTTCGCATCCAGATCCGCCTTCTTCCTCGGAATGATATGAGCATGCACATGTGGCACGCTCTGTCCCGCCTCTACCCCGTCCTGCACCGCAATGTTCAAACTACTTGCGCCATAGACGCGCTCGACCATTCGTCCTACGCGGCGGACGGCCAGGAAGAGATCGGTTGTTTCGGAGGGGGTAAGGTCTGAGACGCGGGGGACGACGCGGCGCGGGGAGATGAGGACGTGGCCTGGCAAGATGGGTTTGAGGTTGACGAGGGCGAAGGAGAGGGGGGTTATATGGAAGACCTGTATTTTTTTTTTTTGACAATTTATTTATGGGTTATTATGTTTGGGAGATTTGGAGGAGTGTATGGCAGTGTCGGTGCGGAGGAAAAGGGCAGAAGTTAACGACTTACCTGGGATGTGACAACGAATGGACCGAAATGGATCGGCCCTTTGAGGGCGAGGGCCATGGTGGAACTGGGGTTTTCGGTGGGCATGTAAAGGTAGATCTTCTTGCTGAAGGGTTTTGTTCTGAGAGACGAATTGTGGTTATGGAGAAAGTTGGGGTATTTGAATTGTCGGAGTTGGAGGCGGCGTCATTGTTGACTCCACAGATTAAATCCGAACAATAAATAAATTTATAGTGCACAGCACGGAACACTTTTGGCTTACGAGCAGCTACGAATCCAGTATATAGGCAATGGGTATCATTAATCACTCAGATACGCGAAATCATATATTACACATCAGCGACCTCCCTCGTTCAGTTTGTCAGTGAAAGAAAGAATAAAGTCGTAAATGCGAGGCATGATATATGATGCAAGACATATTACAATCGTAGTATAGACACATGGCGTGGCATCAGAAGGGAATAAAACATGGGGCTCTGTTGAATGTAAAATTCACGTTTCTTTCGCCGGCTCGGATACTGGTTCGGCTTCCTGCTCGTTTGTCTGCTTAGTCTCTGGTACCGATTTTGGTGCCTCTCCGGGCGAGGTTATTTCGGGCTCATCTCTTTGTGCAATATCTCCCACGGGGCCTGGCTTGGATTCCTCCGGTTCGATTTTCTCAGGATGTTCTTCGATTGCCTGGGGAACCATCCCCCCCATCTCCTCTTCTTCTTGCACTTCTGCAACAGTGACTTGTGACTCGGCGCTATCGACCGGATTCTGTTCAGTAGACACCTCAGGATTCTCACTGACAGCTTCTGTAGTAGGTTGTGGTTCTGGTTTCTTCTGTGCCGGTTCTACTGGCTTTTCGGTTTCTTGTTGCTTGGAATGCTGCTCGTCGTCTTCGGCGCTTTCGCTGATAGTCGTCACATCGCGGACAGTTGAAACTCGAGAACTCGTTGACGGTGTATTCTTGTGGCGGCGAGTGGTTGCCGACGGTGGCTCCTCAATTGCCGCGACCAAGGAGCTCCCGCTATCCTTTCGCAGTATTGTTATTCGGCGATCGTCCATTTGCTCCTGTGCCGGTTGAACGGGATCGGCGCCCTCCGCCTCAGCCGGAACAGTGTAATTGTCTTCGGGTATCAGGCTGTATAGATCACAGACCGCCTTGAAAAAGATATACAGCCCATCGTGACCTTCAACTTGCCAAAACACTTCCCGATGCTGGAACCACGCATGCGCGAAGATACGATAGAGCCGACGGAAGATGTTGGTCAAATGTCTCATACTCGCCTGTGGGCCACCACCTGCCTCCGAGCCTAGTGTAAGACGACTAGGGAAGTACTTAGGTGATGTGAGTATGTTGGTGGCCCAGTCCAGGGTGTGGCAGGAATAATCGATCGCGCAGCACGATTTCGGCGGATCGTGAACGGCACAGAGATACTGCCATTCCGATGCTCTCATCTCTGGACATGTCTGTGCGGAGCAAGGAGGATTTTCGGCGAAGAATGCAATGATCAGATTGTTAACTTTCATCGTCAGGAAGCGGCAAAGTTCATAGAGCCAAAGCGACCGGTCAACGCCCTCCGGGGGCTCTGCAAGCTGAATGGCAACGTCCCGATTGATCGGGACTACAGTGTTAGACCCTTCAGGTCTGGTGTAGTGGTTATAAAGCGCCTTGAGGTGCTCTTGAAGCTGAAAGGAAGAATCGAGCTGTTGGGAAGGTCCTAGTCAGCCGAGATGCGGCGCGAGCTTCTTTGTTTACATACCTGGGAGAGAGGGACCAATGGAGGACCAACTGCCATGTCTACAGACTTGGTCCCAGGCCGGATTCTCCGAGTTGACCCTTCATCGGCTCCATGGGAAGCTCCCAGCAGCTGTTCTGCATCTTTACCAAACGACTCGCCGACCGATGGCGATTTGGGACCGATCTGAACTTCTGTAAACGGAGGAGGACTGGGTAGGCGCGGGGAGCTAGCCTGAGAAGCTCCCGCAGCGGCCATGTCTGGACAAATCACAGTTTAGAATAAGAGAGTGAATAAAAAAAAAAAAAAGAAAAGAAGATAGAAATGAGGGAAAGAAAAGCAAGCCATTAAAGGAGACGGAGGCGGCGCTTAGGCCAAGCGGAGCTTCTGGAAGGAGGCGATGGGACGGAGAGGTTACCGCGGAGCTCATGACTGGTAGTGCCCTAAGCCCTAGCTAACCCCCTCTGGGTAACGTCATTCCGTCCATCATATCCTCTACTGTACTCTCCATACTCTCGTGGTACGCTTTGTTTTCTTCACTATGGCAGATATAGACGACGACGAAGCTCCTCCAGCGCTGGTTGATGTCTCTCAGCTTCCGAACGTGGAAACTCAAGATGCGGCGAACGCCATAGCCACGAATGCACCGTCAGAAAGTCGGGTGCCTATCACGCTTGTAACCGGTATGATATTTTGTATGTCCCTCTGAGGACTCCGGGCTGACAGTATGTTAAGGGTACCTTGGCGCAGGAAAGACGACTTTGTTAAATTACATTCTCACTGAAAAGCATGGCAAGAAGATCGCCGTGATAATGAATGGTTCGTTCTCGAGATCTGTCATGTGACCATCACTAAAGAGTATTTATTGTAGAATTTGGAGACTGTAAGTCATATAGAATGGACACACTGTAAACCGCAGGAAATCTAGTGCCCAAACTAATTCATGATTAAGCCACGGACATCGAAAAGCCTTTGACGGTCAACCAAGATGGTCAAGAAGTCACCGAGTGGATGGAAGTTGGAAATGGCTGCATCTGCTGTTCTGTCAAGTGAGTACATGTCGTAATCTGTGCCCTTTCATGGCTGACCAAATTAAACAGAGACTCTGGCGTAATGGCCATCGAATCTCTCATGGAACGCCGGGGAACCTTTGACTACATTCTACTAGAAACAACAGGTCTCGCAGACCCAGGCAATATCGCACCCGTATTCTGGGTCGATGATAACCTCGGCAGTTCGATCTATCTAGATGGAATCGTCACACTTGTCGATGCAAAGAATATCCTGCATCTCCTAGATGAGCCAACCCCCGAGGAAACAGTGCCCAACCACGAAAAGGAACAGGACCATGGTCATACTCATTCAGGTCCCGTACTATCCATGGCTCACATGCAGATATCACATGCGGATGTGATTATCCTGAATAAGGCTGATCTCGTCACATCGGAGGAACTCAAGAGAGTCCAAGAACGAGTGCAGGCCATTAACAGTGTCGCCAAGATCCATGTAACGGATCACAGCCAGACACCACAGATTGAAGGGGTTGTATTGGATCTACATGCCTACGATCACTTGGCTAGTCTGGATTTCGGGGAGAAGGGACATAGCCATATTGATCCGGTAAGTCGTTCTCGATCTAGTCGTTTACCGAGAAACTAACCGGCTATACCAGGCCATCTCTACAATAGCAATAACGACACCTCCCATCTCGTCTGAGAAGATTCCCCGCGTAGACGCATGGCTCCGCTCCGTTCTTTGGGATGCTGATCTCCCACCTGTCCAGTCTGGAATACAGTCTCAGCCTCATCCCTCTGATTTTGATATTCACCGCCTAAAAGGCGTATTGATCACCGAGGACGGATCCAGCAGGATCATTCAGGCTGTTCGAGACGTATTCGAAATTCGGGATGCCGAGCCAACTTCGTCTGATGAAGGTCCGAAGCAATGTAAGATTGTTCTTATTGGCCGGGGAATTGGACCGGACGCTCAGCCGTGGCAGAAGAGCTTCGAGGCGTTTTTAGGGAGGAGTTGAGTAGTATATGCGCAAGAATAGAATACAAGGTTGGATATGGCGAAGTGAATTGCATGATATAGAGTGCTGGGGCTCTAGGTTACGGTGATGATGATCTGAATCAACGAAGTCATGGTGAATGAGAAAGAGTCGAATAGTCTCATATAGCACTTCCTTTTTGGTACAGCTACCTCTACCGAGTTGAATGAATGCATCAGTAAAAGCTGCCAGCTTTAGAATATCTAATCCGAGAAATGAACATACCAAATCTTTATTGAATTAATACAGCCACGGCCATGAAAATTTATCGGCATCAATCAATATACATAAACATCTTTCAATAACGAGGAATCCAACCAAGTGTATGTCATCAAATCATTTGTGAGGAAAAAGAGAAATAAGATATTGCTTTTCAAGAAAGATGAAGTGGGTTCGACCCGAGAATTTTATAGCAAAGACAAGAGAACGAAGCTGAAAAAGAATAAAAAAACCCCAAAACCAAATGCTAACTCCAGTTTCGCCGTAATGCTCGCTGTCTTGCAGTTTCAAATCATGAAATCAACAAGCCACGCCAAATAGGTATCTGTACAGCTAGAAAAATGGGTATCGCGCACTGCTCAGCCCCATACTCGGGACCACAAATCACAATAGCAACCTGATTCTGTCGTAAGAAGCGGGCGTTCTTTTTGTGTATCACAAAATTCACCCTAAAGTGACGTTAATTGCCCCGTCATATAGGGTTAAGGGTTTTGTCTGTAAATGCTGGGTTTATGGGTAGGTGCGAGTCGCTCAGGTAAGGCGTATTCTGGAGAACCTGCCGAGGGTATCCTAGTGCTGACCGAACAGTTAATGGAGAAAAGCGCTCCGGATTTCCCTCCATCATTTTGGGTTCTGACAAGCCAAGGGCAGGATTGATAGGTAGTATAGAATGTAAGAGGGAGGACACCGAGCGTGAAGGCATCTGACTAGACCAGTCTTGATCGCGGATCATTGCATGGCCTAAGTCTGGCACAGTTCCTGCATACGGATCGGTAGATTGGGTCGCCGCAGACAGAGGGGATTCTCCGCAATTCGCAGAGTCCGGCGACAACTGTTTTGCGGAGCTTGATCTAAAGAAGCAGGCTGGATGACTGCCAATGCCTGCAAGTGACCCAGATAAAGTGTCGGCCTCCAATGGCAATAAGCTTGCTGCTCGATTTAAAGAGAGGTCCCGATAGTGAGGATCAAGACCCGCGTCTAGATCAAACTCGCTTTCTTCGCTTTCTTGAGCTAGCTGGTGGCCCTCCAAACTCCTCTGAAACGATACTGAAGCGGCAGATGGCATTAAATCTATATGGTTTCCCAAGCTGTGTGACCCCAATCCAATGCTGGGTATTAAGGGTTTGCTATCTCGTCTTTCCCTTGCCCTGCCTCGTAATTCTTCCTCCTCAAACCCTGTAAGTGGTGGATTGGAATCAAGACATTGCTGGGCGTATCCGTCGTCCGGCGATAATGGGACACTGAGATGCAACCCTGTGCTATCTACTGGCCCAGCATGGTGATTTAAAAATGCTCCTGGAGCCGCAATGACTCGGTGATTATATAATGGCAGAGCGCCATTGTACAGCCCTATCCCATGTCGCGGATACATCAAGGGAGGCGGCTGCTCCGTTAGCGCAGACTCGCGGGGAAAGAAACTCAGAAGCTCCTTGGCTGATAGCCGGTCCCGAGGCCTTGAACTCAAGCACACAGCCACGAGACTTCGATAATAATCCGGAATGTCCACGTCCGGGCCCAGTAGTAACGGGCGTGGTTGCCGTTCGGGCTCATCTTCTTCCATTGCCAGCGCCCATAGCGTCATTCCTAGCTGGTAAATATCTGTCTTGACTCCGATATACATGGAAATACGCTGATTGCTTTCAATCTTCGCGGCAATCTCGGGGGGCTCCCACCCCACGGGGCAGCCCCGTCGATTGATATCAATAATCTGGGCATCGTCATTGGCATCCACCACGATATTAGACAAGGTAAAATCACCCTGCACATAGCCAGCTTCGTGGATTTCACACAGACCTCGGACAATCTGCCTAGCCCAGCGCTCCCGGCGTTCCCATGAGATTGTCCCTCGGTGCTCGTACAGAATGTCGACTAATGCTCCTTTCTCAGCAAAGCTGAGGAGCAGACCCTTGACTACTGCTTCGTCGTAATCGACAACAACCCCTTCTACCTGAACGACGTTCGGGATGCCTTGCAATGCATGAAGCGCGTTGATCTCATATAAAAACTCATCCACCGTGTCGGGCCCGGGGATCTCCTTTTTAATATAAGGTTTTCCATCCAACCGTACGTTATACACAAATCCCGACAAGTGCGCCTCGAAGTGCAATTGATCTTCGCGAATGAGTCGAGCCTCTGGCAAGTGGCCAATACAGGAGACAGGGGGATATGGGATGATTTCGTTAACGTCTTCGGTTACATGGACGTGCAAGCGGCCATCCCGGGTTTCCAATTTCAGATTCGTTACCGTGTCATAGAATTGGATTTCGAAAAGTGACTCGCGGATTGATTCATAAATCCGGGCGCATTTGTCTCGTTGGTAGCGCAGTTCCTTTAGATCTTGCTCAAGCGAATCGGGAAGGGCGCCCCGGTAATCGCAAGAGATGGTAACCCTTCGCCATCGATTGGGGGCTTCTGCATATGTGACGAAAAATTTTTCACGCTCGGACCGGTCTCGGAAGTGCATGCTCAAATTCAAAATCCATCGTTTTTCCAGCTCCATCTCGAGTATATCTTCGGGCGGCTCCTCGGGTGCTTCCGCCACGCCAGGATAGGGGTCCCATTCGGAGCGGAGATCGCTGTCCTCATTCGCTTCCGGGGGCTCTTCAACCGTGGTCTCATCTGGGTCGTGCCAGGAAACCTCGGGTGCGGACAATCTGGGGTCGACGGCGGGCGGTGGAGACCGGCTCCTGGTCCGCTGGGCGCTCAGTGTGCGAGGACGGTCGGCGGAAGCGGCACGACGGGGCTCTGGCTCAAGGGGTGCTAGATTATCACGACGCTCGGAATTCTGCCTCTTAAACGTGGTGGACCTGGGAAGACCGACACCGACCTTTCTCGAGAGTTTGCGAGTGAGGTTATCATGAGGTTTGGAGTTGCCGGAGTTGGCATTACTAGACTCATTGGCGTTATTTTTGTGATGACTGGGGAAAGAAGCGCCCCCCGCAGTGGACTGAGAGGTAGAGTCCCGATCATCACGGCCCAGCCATCTGCGCAAACCAAAGCGATGCCACATGCTCTGTTTGGGACGAGGATGGTCAGTCTTCTCTGGATCCAGTAAAAGACCCAAGGACCTAGTCGGGCTACAAGAACTGTCGGCGATAGAGATGGCCATACGGCACGGCACGATGGCTGGTTTGAGGTCGTGCAAGGACTGAGTAAGACACCCCGGTGGCTAAAACGGCGATGTCCATAAGAGTTGAGACGGATTCACTCTTGAGTCAGTAGTGTGGGATTGTTTCGCTTGGACTAAGGGGAAGAGGGAAAAAAATCTTATTAAAGGGGCGGCTCGAATTGACACGGCCTAATTGGAAAACCAAGAAAAAAGAGAGTATGGAACGAAGGGGGAGTGGAAAATGATTATAAAAATAGAGTAGTCCGTAAAAGTGAAAAATAAAAACGAGATAAAATAAGAAAAAGAAATGTAAATCAGAGCGTCTTTCTCCAGAAGTCGGTGAGTGACTTTAGGTTGTTATTGTTGTCCAGGATTTGGTCTCAGAGTCCCACTGGTCGCACGTCGGGGTCACTGATCAGGACAGTAACAATGATAAGATGTTCATTGGGGAGTATAGATGAGAGAGTAATTGATTGATTGATTTATTGATAAATAGATAGTAGGTAGATACAGAACAGACAGACAAGAGGGGGAGATGAGGAGATGGGAACAAAGTAAGTCATCAATTGATCGACAGAGTTGAGTGTTGCCCAGCTGCAAGGCTTAGAGTGGTGGTTGGGTTTGGGTTGTTTTGAAGTTGTTGGAGGTTTTAAACGGTGCATTTAATTTGTTTAAGTGCCATGCTTTTGCTTTTTGATACCATGTATTGGAATCGGTACCTAACGGATTCCAATACTTACTTCACCGCCCACCAACACCGCAACAAGAGGAATTGCCAACAACAAACCATCTACTACTACCAAAAAAAGGGGGGTGGGAGAGAGGAGGGAATCACAGTTAGAATACCCAATGGAAACTCTGTGGAAGAAATCTCATGCACAAATCAAATCCCCTTACTTTCCGATCGAATCCATGAAGCCTCTAATGAGAGACAAGACCAAAGTGGAGATGCACTGCGGCCTGACAGTGCCTGAACCATCCCAGTCATCGGTTGGCAAGCATGAGACCATAATATTGACCGCTATATTCAGGGTACGAGAGTGTTGATTACTACGAGGGAGTATTTCATTCCTATTCCTAATACGTCATGATATTAAAAGGACTCACATCGATCTGACATGGCGGCTCAAAAGACTCTATCTATCATATCATCATTTCGACCATAACTCTGGGGTTAGGGTACACGACGACTACCACTTTCGGTAATGTCAGCCCTATCAAAAGACCTCAGTATAGTTTCTGTTCCACCCTTGGACATTTTAGCATATTCACTAGATCCTATGCATATGGTCACGTTAGTTAACACTAAAAAACCCCGATAACCCTACTAAATTAGCACGTCGATTTATAGGAATAACCATAACTATAATATCAATCAAATCAACGCAATCCCACTACTGCAGATGCACAGCCCAGGCTCTTCTCGAAGTCCTGTTCCTGCTCACCAAATGTGCGGTCCACCCATAGCTTTCTTTTATGAGGTGGCGCCAATGGTCTTCGTCAATGCGATGGGCTTCATCTGTGTTTGATTATTCTCGCCTGCTCTGGACGATGAATACTACAATGCATACATACATCCCACTAGCCGGGCGTGTCGCTCTAACCGCCAATATGGAGAGATATTTAGCCGGGCCACGCTGTCAGATAGAATAAGTTCTCACCCCATATTACTTACTCCCTCTACATCTCATCTGGTGAGTCCCACATATCAAGCACTCTACGATTAAAACATTTAACCTGCCAAAAGCATATTACTGTACATAGACTATGAACTAGTATTGAGTAAGTAGTCCGTAGCAAATCGTGGTAGTCTGTCTCAGCATATTTGTTTTTTTTTCAAAGTGATGCTCCCGTAGAACAACTCAACCCCCCGCAATGCATCCAATCACCTTCCTGCTACCTCACTCGACCACCAGTCTCCAGAAGAGGACCCTTATAATTGGAGGTCACGTTCCTCCCGAGAGATACCGGACAACTGTTGCATGAACGATGTCACGTTTCATACCTGTTTCCTCTCTTTCCAGGTTCTATCGCATCCCGCTTACGAGAATTGATATTAATCAAACAAGCCTTGGGACACTTTGCACGACTGCAATGGACGCCTATGGGTAGCAAAGCTGCAATGCAATGCATTCTCATAGTCGACACTCACTTCTTCAGAAGACATCCGGGAATAATCTGACAGGATGAACAGTCCTGACGCGGACAGAAATCTGATCATGGAGAACAGACAGTTAAAGATGCCTCGCGGAGAATTGAGGATCCCCCCAGCCCACGTTCTTCTTTGGGACACCTGCATTGGCATGGCATCATCAGCCTTCATCCAGTTGTCGGCACCTTCGAACGTGTCCTCGAGAATGTTGTTCGAAAGATAAGCCCCAGATGTTGATTCGTCACCCAGCTCCAGACGGTTGTCTACTAAATCCTGTTCAACCGTAACGTCGAGTTCAAATGGAGCCAACTTCCTTTCCTGTTCTAGTCACTGGAGGCTGTCACCTGACATGGCATTATATACTGTACCTAGGTATCTTCTGATCTGAACTGTAAGGCAATGGACGCCCGACACTAACCGCAACTCAGACTCAATTCCACAGAGCGTGGAGTCTGGTAGAACATGGCCAACTTCAAGAGCAAATCTAAGTGGGATTTGCCACTTTTAGTCCCATATCAAAGAGAAGTGGGTAGCGGAACCAAACCGTCTTGTATACGATCTTCAAAGCCCACGTTATTGCACCTGGAATGGTCTTGGGAACGTCTATCCCTTGATCACCCAAAACACGTTTATTTCCAATCGATGCTTCGTCTCAGGTACCAGCATTACGCCACACAAGTTTAGAATGATGTCATAACAACATTTCATTTGACAATACGCGGCTCGGTTCACATCATGCCGATAATCAATGTTGGGGCATCGAAAAGCTAACTAGCAGTGAAAGCAAATCGAGCCATTCAATCATACAACTGCATTATGCCAGATGTTATCTCCTGCGTGGACCGCCACCTTACGTCTGCGTCATAATGAAAAAGATCTTTTGAAAGTGCCATCATATCCATCAACATTCCTGGTGATACAGAGACCCCTATACGCTATCAGTGTTGTTCCTTGGTCCAAATACCAACGTATTGGGGACTTTTTGTACCACCAGCAAGCGGTCTGGATACCTATCAGGTCGGGAGGTGCAGCTGGAAACTATCCAACATAGCCTACAGTAGATGCAAGATTGTTGTCTCGACTCCACTAGAAATTCTCCGAGCACATGAGGTGGCAAAGCAGAGACTATAATGACTGGCGAATTAAGTAAGCCCCTTTCTAGTTCATCGAATTAGATGCCCGCCTCTGAGATTAGACTGCCATGCAGACACCTTGGGATCTACTATGCGTTCTCGGTAGTACATGCAAAAAGCAATATGTGCCTTCTGACCCTCCACATCTGTCCAAATGTCTTCACATTCTAAGCAGCATACACAGCAAACGTAAGACAAAGCTCTGTAACCGTACCTTTCTCTCCCGGAACCCTGTACAGATATGCAGATAACTTTCATGTATATCAGAATCTATCATTCAAAACTCACATCAAACCCCCAGAGGCGACCTCAATATGCTCTTATCAGCCATCAAAACCCAAAGACCCCTACCACCACAATCCTATACCACATCGAATACCTCTTGAATTCCGTACAACCATCGACATCACCCAAACCATACCGGATACCCAATGTCAAAAGTAACCGAACCAAGCCTTTAGCCCTGGATTTTAGAACAAGGTAGCTAGCCCTCCGTAACACATCCAGTATCACCAACAAGCCCCCGCCCGTATTCTCCCCCCCTTGCAAGGTTAGCAATCATTCGATCAGGTACAAAACCCAGCGCCAGATGGCAACCAATTTGGCCGTTTGGGGGCCACCCAATGGCTTCCCGGTCGAGAAACAACCCCCTTTAGCTGTCGAGTAGCAGGATAATCCGTACACGGCCTCCGAAACATTGAGATTTGGTCCGCTGTCACAACAGTGGTTAGCGCCAGATACGCATGGGATTTCTACCCCCGTAACCTATAGATGGCGGTTACTGACCTGGCTGTCCAACTCGGATGAGCGTCTTATGGAACCCGGCAGACCCGTTTCCAAGAAATGACAGGGCTGTTGTCTGTTCCATGGTCTGGAAGATTCATTGTATGCTAAGGTTTGGACACGTCGTTGTCGGGGTCAAGGCCCAACTTCCAAGGCGTACCCTACTGTATCCTTACTGTAGTTTATGTTAGAGAAAGGGTGCTAGTAGATTTGCATCGTCAATTGGCCGTGTCGCTAGCAGTTGTTTCTAGTACAGCCCTATGATAGATTCCGGATGTCCGGCTTTGTCGTGGGAATCCACGTACCTCTGATCTTGTACCCTTTGGGCGGAAGATTATAGGTATTTGCTTGCAGCTCGTAGAGTCAGATCTCAAAACATTTATAGAGTACTCAAAGGGTGTTAAAAGACGGCAAATATAGAGGTCACGTCTGCTATGTGTGTACTGTACTAACAAATCCATACCATCGTTTCTCTATCTCATTAGATGTTTAATATGACTGCCATACATCATAAATGAGATATATATATATACAAAAATATGTATACATAAAAAATACATACAAGAGATGATGGCATCCAATTCACCTCAATCAGAGTGGAGTGAGTGGTCGTTGTGCGGACTTTATCATAGCCGTTTCACCCGATTTTATACCCGAGGAAATCGCTTCTATCGCATCCAAGGCTAAGACCCAACACAGTTCAACTACAAACCTTTCAATGATACATCAATAAATCAAAACCAAAGCAAAAGGAACGAGAACTCCGACCATGCATTCCGCGATACAACGCCTATACGTGACCAGAAATAAAACAGCAAGGTGCCATGACAAGCGTAGTATATACCAAAGTAGATAAAGAGCGCCGGCGAACCAACTCAGTCATCGTCCTCATGGTCTTTAGTCGACTTGTCTTCGGACGTCTTCGCGAGCTGCTTCTGCCAGACGTGGTTGGCTGCGTTCTTGTCTAGACCGGTAAAAAGTAAGTCAAACACCTCCGAATACCAGCCCACAGGATGGCCTTCGATGCCTTCTTTGATGTTCTAGGGAAGATTGTTAGATCGCGAATAAAAGATCAAAACACAAGGACCAATTACTCACCTCAGGTAGCTCCAGCCAATCTGACATATTGTCCGCAGGGAAGATGATATTCGTGGCACCAGCACGACGAGCAGCAACGGTCTTCTCACGCAAACCACCGATACGCAAGACTTTGCCAGTCACCGTCAGTTCTCCAGTCATGGCAATTGTTGGGGCAAGAGAATGGTCCAGCGCTAAGGATAGCAAAGATGATGCCATTGTAATACCAGCAGACGGACCTAATTCTATTAGCCACAGCTATGGGAAGCCACGCAAAGAAACAACTTACCATCCTTCGGTACAGCACCCTCCGGACAATGCATGTGAAGCCTTGCCTTCTCAAAGAATTTGTTCTCGGGGAACTGCTTAGCCAGCACCGACTTGGCAAAGGAGTACGCAATTTGGGAAGATTCTTTCATCACATTTTGCAGGTTGCCGGTAATCTCGATACCCGGTCGGGACTCGGGAGTCAGAGCGTTCTCCAAGATCGATTCGACATACAAAGCAGCGCCTCCCATGCTAGTCCAAGCAAGGCCCATTGTAACACCGGCTGGGAAGGTCTCATACAGTCTGTCAGAGGTGAAAACCGGAGGTCCAACGTAGTCGGTCAAGCTGTCCTTGCCGATGCTAAGCTGCACACTCTCAGGAACTTTCAGAGCAACACGAGGTGTTTCAGTTGTTGCTTCGGCAGAGGAGTGAATAGAGTCACCAGACTCGCCTTCTTTCTTCGACTCCTCTTGTGCAGCCTTTCCCTCATCGGTAAGAGCCTTGTCCTCAGCGAGCACGTCCTCTCCAAGATCACGGACGATCTTGAACGCGGCCTTTCGATAAACTTTCTCAATTTGCTTCTTGAGGTTCCGGACACCACTTTCACGGCAGTAAGACTTGATGAGCTCCTCAATAGCTTCCTCTTTCAGGGTTACGTCGACTTCCTTCAGGCCCGTCAATTCCCTAGCAGCAGGAGCAAGGTAGCGCTGAGCGATAGCCATCTTCTCATCCGCAACATATCCCGAAAGCTCAATAAGCTCCATTCGATCCAGTAAAGGACGGGGAATTGTATCGGTGACATTAGCCGTGCAAACAAAGAGAACCTTAGACAAGTCCACAGGAACATCCATGTAGTGGTCCAAAAAGGAGGAGTTCTGTTCTGGGTCGAGAAGTTCGAGGAGTGCAGAAGATGGGTCTCCTTGGTGGCCACGTCCAATCTTGTCTATTTCGTCAATCAAAATCAGAGGGTTTTCCGTCTGACACTTCTTGAGAGCTTGGATGATGCGTCCGGGGAGGGCACCAACATAGGTCCTGCGATGACCCTTGATTTCTGCAACATCTGTCAAGCCTCCAACAGAAAAGCGGTAGTATTGCCTGTTCAGAGCCCGGGCAATTGACTTTCCAATACTGGTCTTTCCAACACCGGGCGGTCCCACAAGGCAGAGAATCTTTCCTTCCACTGTCCCGCGAAGCTTTCCGACAGCGATGAACTCAAGAATACGGTCCTTAACATCCTTCAAGCCATAGTGATCTTCATCCAGAACACTTGTGGCGTGCTGAATACCGAAGTTCTCGACGCTCTTCTGGCCCCAAGGAATCTGAGTCAACCAGTCGAGATAGTTGCGAGTGACGTTGAATTCGGAAGCAGCTGGTTCCAAGTGCGCCAATTTATTGATTTCCTCGTCGAATACTTTCTTAACAGCCTCTGGCATGGCAAGCTTCTCCGCTTTCTCTTTAAATTTTTCAACAAGCTTATCCTTACCATCGGATTCAATACCCAACTCCCTCTTAATACCCTTCATCTGCTCCATTAACCAGTACTCGCGCTGTCGCTTCTGGATTTTAGCCTCCACATCCTTTGAAATCTTCGACTGAAGTTGCGCGTTCATTAACTCCTTCTTCAGTACAACCAATGCCTTGGGAAGTCTCTCCTCAATGTTCATTATCTCAAGGACCTCTTGCATCTCATGCAGTTCGCCCGCAGAAACAGCAGCTGCAAAATCGGCCAATTTAGCTGGCTCATCGCTCAAGTTTCCAGGGAACTGATCGGTGTAAAATGCAGAAATTTGGTCACGGAAAAGGGGATTCAGACCAGCAATTTCCTTGCAGACATTGACAATCTCACTTGTCACTGCACGAATAAGGGCGCTCTTCTTATCATAAGGCTCTTCTGCCAGGTTCTCTACATTGACCAAGCTGACTGGATACTTCCGTAAGAATGATGTAGGTTCGTAGTGATCCTTGGGTGCGAGTTCTTGAGTCCCCTCTTCAAAGCTGGCTACAACATCCCCCCGCTTTTCGACTGGCTTATCTTCCGCTGCTGGAGACTTTGTCGAGTCGTTTGGTGGCAACAGGGAGGAGACCTTGATGCGGCGATGAGGATAAAGCACAGCTGTCACACCACTAGATTCTCCACGAAGGGGATAGGCAGCGGTAATCTGAGCGAACACCCCAACGTCGTACACGTCGTCAAGATTTTCGATTACGTCGCCATCAGCGTTCTCATCCTTGAATAAGAAAGCTCCGACATAAGGCTGTCCTCGCTTCATCATGTCCTGAATAGCCATTGCCACGTTCGGGTCTCGGATAGTGATAGCTTTGTAAAATCCCGGGAATAGCGGGCGCTTCGCGATGGGGATGGCCATAACCTGGGGGTATATGTCTGGAACGGAAGGCTTTTGCAAAGCCTTTTCACCAGAGCCCTTCTTACCCTTCTTCCCCCCATCTTCATTACCTCCGTTGTTTGCGCCACTAGGCTTGGAATCCGACGAGCCGCCATTGACAGGAATAGGAGACGGTGACTCGTTGGAGTTACCTCTGCCTTCAGCTACGTTATTGTCCTTCTTTTCATCCTCCAATGCCTGCTGTTCTTTGTCCGCGGCCTGTTTCTCTCTCCGTTTTGTAGATCCCACTGTCGGAGCTCCGGATTCTGTTGAGGAGCCATGCTTCCCTGACTGATCAACTACTCTTCGTCGAGGCTCAGTAGTACGGTCAATATCCTTCTCTTCGTTCTTTTCCTTCTGCTCTTTCTGATCCGAAGCTTCCTTTTCGTCTCCGGGTGGGGGTTTCTCTCTTCGCCGAATGGAGCTTGAAGAGAAGGTACGAGAGGGAGGGAGAGAGCGGGAGAGGCGCGAGGAGATTAGAATCGACCGAGCACTAGCATTGTATCTCGGAGATGCGAGCAAAGGCCGAACAATTAATGGACGCGGTGTCTGGTGGAGCGCAGCTCTCCAGGGGAGGGCCTGGCCGCGGAGCATGCTATAATGTAGCTGCGAATATGTAGGAGGGAAGAATTAGGGAGGAAAAAAATTATATAAGTACAGAAGATAAAAAAAATTGTAAGAGCCCTCACAGGGAGATAAGTAAGAGGAAGGGAAAGGAGAGGCTTTAGGAGCAAGCGTCGGACAGCAACTAATTGGGAGGTAGAGTGATTGATTACTGAAGCAAGAAGCCTTTCATCATCATCGACCCGGTACATCGTTTCTCCGGTCGGGAAACTTTTTCGAGCGGAACGACTCGAAGCTTCTAAGTTTCTCCATATCAGGAGGCGGCAAAACTCGGCTTAAAACGGTCATTGGACGTGCTCGGATTTTTCGAAATCAACACCATTGATTTCAAAAGATCCCTTCTCCATTCTGCTTCACTCCGTTCGTTGGGTTGGTGCACATTCATTTTACAACATGAGCGCTACTTCTGCCGCAATGCCAAAGGCCGCGGCTCTTCCCGCCCGTTTACTCCGGACTTCGCGACAATACTCAAAGAGCCCAGCAACCAGCGTTCGACCATCGGCTCAGACGCGGGCCTACCATGTCTCACCAACCTCTTCAACTGATAAACGGGTGCGATGCGGTGGATCCAATAAGAAGCAATCTGTGTTTCCCTCGTCAAGGGTGAGTTATCTCGAAAACATGCCCGTCCCCAGCTATGGCTGACCTCGCTTCTGGCATGTATAGATATTTCATACTAGTGCCCCCCTTTCCGCTATTGCCGACCCATACAAAGTCCTAGGTGTGGAAAAAAATGCGTCCGCGGGCGACATCAAGAAGGCGTACTATGGAATGGCAAAGAAATACCACCCGGACACGAACAAGGAACCGAATGCCAAGGAAAAGTTCGCCGAGGCTCAGACAGCTTACGAGTTACTTTCCGATCCCAAGAAGCGTGAAAATTATGACCGGTTTGGTTCGGCAGCGTTCGACCAGAACGGTGGTTTCGATCCCAACGCAGCCGGTGGTAATCCGTTTGCTGGCGCCGGTGGCTTCCACGGCTTTGGTGCTGGCTTTGGCGGTGGCTTCCCTGGCGGCTTTTCAGCAGATATCAATTTTGAAGATCTCTTCGGCGCTTTCACAGGTGGCGCACGTCGTTCCGGTCGAGGACGGCGGGGCCCGTTCCAAGAGATTCTAGTAGGCGAAGATATTGAGGTCCAGACCAACATCTCTTTTATGGAAGCCGCAAAGGGTACAACGAAAGACATAGTCATCACGCCCCTGACTCCATGTGGTACATGTAACGGTGACGGTTTGAAGAAAGGCGCAAAGCGTACTCAGTGCCGTCAATGCAATGGCTCTGGTACTCGGGTGCATTTCATGCAGGGAGGCTTCCAGGTGGCAGCCACTTGTGATGCCTGTGGGGGTGCAGGTCTTACTGTGCCGAGGGGCTCGGAGTGTGGCCCGTGCAATGGCAATGGCGTGGTTAGGGACAAGAAAACTGTCCAGGTTGACATTCCAGGTGGTGTAGAGGATGGCATGCGCTTGCGAGTAAGCAATGAGGGAGATGCACCACCCACCGGAACCTCTGCCGCTCCTGGATCTCGCACGCAACGAGGCGACCTTTACGTATCCATTCGGGTCGCTCCTGACCAACGATTCAGCCGTTCCGGTTCTGATATTCTCTATACGGCTCAGATCCCCCTCACGACTGCCCTCCTGGGTGGTGAAGTCACCGTGCCAACCCTAGACGGAGAGGTTAAGATCAAGGTTGCCACGGGTACTGGTACCGGCGATAAGGTTACGCTGTCCGGAATGGGTATGAAAAAGCTCAGTGCTCGTTCGAGTCGCTTCAGCCCTACCGGCGACCTGAAGGTCGAATTCAAGGTTGCCATGCCGAAGTACTTAACAGGCAATCAGCGGACTATCCTTGAAGTCCTTGCGGATGAGATGGGTGACAAGACGGCCAAGCGTGTCATGAATATTGACAAGGACGGGTAAGTTGCGTGATGTTGAATAGTGTTGCTTGCTACTAGTACTGACGAGATTACAGCCCACCATCTGGAACGGATACTTCCGCCGGAAACCCCAAAAATGAAGGTTTCCTCAAGTCCGCCTGGCACAGACTCGTGAATAATTGCGAGAACTCGGAAGAATCGAGCAAGAAGGAATCAGGCGACACCAAAAAGAACGACGGCGAAAAGAAGTCGAACTGAAAGGAGGTCCAGTGACACATTTATATTTAAAGCTTCAATGCACTTCTTCAGGATCATGTTTTCACCACGTATTTGTTTTGGGAAATATCATAGCGCCGGCGAGATTAGGGGTTTGCCATTTACGAGAGTTAGGATGTTTTTGTGTATGCGTTCCTTTCAACCGTTTCAAAAGCGGTTGTGTGTCAATAGAGAGGCTGGGACTGTGTATGTATGTATAATTAGACCTGACGGACGAAGACATCTCCACTTTCTTTTATATATACAGGTACTTGAAATGTGTGCCAGCGAAATCAGGCATAGACACATACGATGCCACACGGGGGCCGGTTATTCAGCCATGTTGGCGCCTGAGGAGTCGAATGGGCCACAGCGTCATGAACTTGTAAATTAAACCTTCCAACCTTTCTGTCAGCTACAACCACTTATCTCAAGTCCTTTGCATCTGCTACATTTCTAATTATCACCTGGGTCCGGATCACCTACCTTTATCCCCAGTGTCCCCACTACTCTTGGCTAACGACCCTCAGCTAGTACGTACCGCTAACCTTGTTGACTTCTTGCCTGCTTTACCCCACAGCTCTCCATTACCGATAATCCTCCCCTCCGTCTTCCACCGCGCAAGCCCACCCAGCTCCTTCCTCGCCTTTATTCCTCCGGATCGCCTCTATTGCTTTTTCTCCGTGTTTGGATGGGAGCTCCCCGCTCCTTCCGACCTACACGATGGTTCAGTCACCGATGATCTCATGTCCGCTGAAGCAGACCAACGAAATTGATTGGATCCGGCCTCTCAAAGACTACATCCGCCAAAGCTATGGTGAAGACCCGGAAAGGTACGGCCAAGAATGCGCAACGCTCAACCGCTTGCGACAGGATATGAGGGGCGCGGGGAAAGACAGCGCGACAGGGCGCGACTTGCTGTATCGGTATTATGGACAGCTAGAGCTCTTAGATCTCAGGTTTCCTGTCGATGAGAATCACATCAAAATATCCTTCACTTGGTATGTGTTTGGACTTTCTGATCTCCCCTTTCTTCTTGTTACCTCGGCCTCCTGACATCTATGGTCTCGTCACAGGTACGACGCTTTCACACATAAACCCACCTCTCAGTACTCCCTAGCCTTCGAGAAGGCCTCGATAATTTTCAATATATCTGCTGTTCTATCCTGTCATGCTGCGGATCAGAACCGCGCAGAGGATGCGGGCTTGAAAACTGCCTACCACTCCTTCCAGGCAGCGGCGGGAATGTTCACCTATATCAATGAGAACTTTCTACACGCGCCGTCGACCGACCTGAACAGGGAGACTGTCAAGACTTTAATCAATGTCACCCTGGGTCAGGGTCAAGAAGTCTTCCTCGAGAAACAAGTGGCTGACGATAAGAAGGCTGGGTTTCTTGCAAAACTCGCCAGCCAAGCAGCCTATCTATACTCACAGGCAGTGGAGGGGATGCAAGAGTATGCCAAGGGTGTCTTTGAGAAGGTCTGGGTGATAGTGGTTCAAGCCAAAGCGGCACATATGACCTCGGTGGCGTCTTATTATCAAGCCTTGGCTGACAGTGAGAGTGGATCGCATGGTGTGGCCATTGCTAGGCTTCAGTTAGCTGAGAAGAACTCAACCGCTGCATTGGGGTGGGCCAAGTCGTTCCCATCATCCGTACCTCCCAATTCAAACCTGAGCGCCGAGTCTGGGTCCAATCTATTGGATATCATCAAATATCACCTTGCAACTGTCCAGGCCAAGCTCTTGACATTTTCCAAAGACAACGATTTTATATACCACCAACCGGTCCCGAACGAAGCTGGCCTGTCTGCTGTTGCAAAGCTGCCTGCAGCAAAAGCTATTCCAGTCAGCGAACTCTATCAGGGCCAGGATATCCAGCGTATCATCGGACCGGATATCTTCCAGAAACTCGTACCTATGTCTGTTACGGAAACAGCCAGCCTCTATGATGAGGAGAAGGCTAAGTTGATTCGGGCGGAAACAGAGAAAGTCGAAACCGCGAATGGTGAAATGGCCGCGAGTTTAGATTACCTGAAATTACCTGGAAGCTTGAACGTCCTCAAGGGCGGTATGGACCAGGAAATGGTGGTTGATGATGAGTTCCGACGATGGTGTCAAGAACTTGCAGGACATCAGTCTTTCACTAAAGCCTTTGACAGTTTGCAAGAGCGCAAATCAGAAGTGCTAGCTCAGCTAGAGCAGTGCTCTAAGCAGCTTGATCTGGAGGAAAGTGTATGTGAAAAGATGCGCTCTAAGTACGGGCCGGACTGGAGTCAGCAGCCTAGCGCAAGACTCAATACAACGCTACGTGGTGATGTACGGACATACCGTGACACCATCAATGAAGCCAGTGCTAGCGACTCCCAGCTTCTCTCTACATTCCGACAATACGAGGCAGACTTTGACGAGATGCGGTCTGCGGGAGAAACAGATGAGGCCGATGTACTGTTTCAGCGGGCCATGATCAAGGCTGGGTCTAAGTTTGGCAAAGGCAAGAATGGCCACGGTAGCCCCTACGCACCAACTTCGGAAGGAAGCCTGATAGACGATGTTTACGACGAGGGGAGTCGCACGGTAGCAGAACAGATTGCCATGGTTGAGTCGATTCTGAAGAAATTGAATCTGCTCAAACGAGAACGGTCCCAGGTTCTAAAGGACCTCAAAGAGAAGGTATGCATATGCCCAGACTATTCAACCTTCGCTCAGGCTGACTTAATGCTACCAGGTTCACAATGATGACATATCAAACGTACTGATACTGAACAAAAAGTCCATTGCTGGGCAGGAGGCGCAGCTTTTTGAAGCAGAATTGGAAAAGTTCCGTCCTCATCAAAACCGACTGCTTCAAGCCAACCATAAACAAGCCTCGCTAATGAAGGAGCTCACTAAAATTTATGGCGACTTGCTGCAGGACAAGCGAGTGCGAGCCGAGCAGTCGAAATATGAAAGCATAAACCGTCAAAGAAATGCGGTCATGGCACGATACAAAAAGGTATACGACTCGTTCAACGGTCTGCTATCAGGCATCAGGCAAGCGCAGACCTTCTACACTGAAATGAGTGAGACGGTAGAAAGTCTGAAGAAGAATGTGGAGACTTTCATCAACAATCGGAGGTCTGAAGGCGCCCAACTTCTAGGCCAGATTGAACGCGAGAAGGCGACCAATGCGTCAGAACAGGAGGACCGCGAACGGGAAAAACTTAGGCAGTTGATGGAGCGTCTCTCTACAGAGCCTAAGCCGTCTCCTTCCTCCTCATCTTCGGGGGTTCCCTCAAAGGTCAAGTCTCCTCCACCTCCCGTCCAGACACCCGGCTATCCGGGTCCTGGGATATCTTCCCCAAAGATGTCACCGCGTTATCCTCCCGTCGCAGGACAGTCACATGGTGTCCCCCTCTCTCATTCTCCAGCACCTTATAGCCAATACATGAGCCCAGGGACAGGCGCATCGTACGTACCGGGGCAGCCCTTCCAACAGGGCGCAGCAGCGCCGTTAACTGAGAGCTACAATCCCATGGCTTATCCATTTCCCGCATCCGCCTCTCCCCCTCCCACTCAGCAATACTTCTCGTCAACACCTACCCCGTACAGCGGCTACTCTAATCCAACCCCACCCACCGCTCCCTCTCAATTTATGCCCCAGGGATACGTCCCTCCTCCCCCGCCACCGCGTCCCCAGCAAGCTACGTATCCTTCATCCACGGGACCCTTTCCGTCTGGTCCTGGTGGGTACGCTCAAACCCGACCGCACGGCTCGAGCCAGCATCACAAAGCACAGTCGCAATCATCACAGTCGCAAAACCAGCCCGCACCCTCCTCAGCTGATCCTTGGGCTGGTCTCAACGCATGGAAATAATGGGTGCCATGCGGCGATGGAATTATGAAGTATGATAGACTTATGGACTGAACATTTGCATTCAGGCGTTACGTCTACTCCTTCACTGATTATATGCGCTAATGCTATTTATTCACGTTATGTTCAGTCATCCTTGCAGTATTCTTGTCCAGCAAGATCTAGTTGTCTCGAAGCCCAATGTATGTTTGTATATACATAAGTTCTGATAAATTAAATGCAATTATGCACTCATTTGAAGCAATATTACCCAAATGCAGCGAGAAATTCCTCTATTATATCTCGACCCAGAAAGGCAAGTCGGACCAACCAAGACAAAAGTACAGTGGATCCCATAACTCCAGTATTATACATGACGTAGTGAATAAGGGACCTAGAGCCAAGAAAGGGAGAGTATCCCAACATCCAAGAAGAAACATAGACCGAACCATTAGACCCGAGCGAAAATCTGCCAATCGAAGGTATAATACTTATCAGACAGGCTTTGTGGCCGTATCCTTTTCCACAGGGTTTGGGGATCAATAGTACAGTGTATCTTTGTATCAAAGACAAGGAAAGAAAGATAAAGAGTAAAAAACAAAGCAAGCAGTCTGCGCCAGTGGGTATCATGTGAGGAGGGGTTTAGTACAAAATAAAGAAGACCAATTCTGGCAGAAATGCTTCCGAAACCGTGGTGTATTGTACATAGGTAGTGACGTAGGAAACGAGGGAAGGAAATAAAAAGAGCCAAGAGTCGGGCCCCGGATGTATGAAGAAAAAGCAAAGAAAAAATCCCGAAGCGCCGATGTCACAACCGATAAAAGGCAAAGCCGCAAGCAGATGTTTTTAAGGTTGAAATCTTAGGCGGAATTGTCTGCCTCTTCCTTCTTCTCGAACTTTGTACAGAAATCGGGCAATAGCTTCTTGCTCCGCAAGGCCGGCACTATTGAAATGTTTGCGAATGGTGAGCGCAAGCTGGTTCTTGCTCACACGGTCTTGTCCGATAATGTGGTTTAGGGCATTCTTTCCGTCACTTGTGCCTGCATGTTTGGAATTATGTCCAGGTAGGCCATTTCTGGTGGTGGTGCCATTGGGGCTTGTGATGTGGGGGCGGTGGGCTTTCTTGGTGTTGCTGTGAGATCCGTTCGTGTCCTGGTTTTGACGGAGATGGGCCCGTTGGGCAGCGATAGAGGTTGGGGATAGGAGGCCAATTCCTTTGGAGAGGAGGAGCTGGGAGTATTCGGTGGGAAAGGCGCTGGGTGAAGATATTTTATAGGCATGTCGGTAGGAGTGGAGGAATTCGAGGGGCATCTCGGACCAATGGATCTGCGGGAGAAAAAGTCAATGTTGGCAAGAAAAGATTGTAGAGTCGGTTTACAAAGTAGTGCTGATGTAGGCAGCAATTACTCGAAGTGTTTTAGCTGAAAGCAACTTACCTTGGGCTGATTGTCCGGCTGGTCGCCATTCCCCATGGGGGCACTAGTGACATTGGCGACATTGGCAGAAATCTTGACATTCGCGACAGTATTTACCACCGCGGAACTATTGGTCGCTTTGCGACCCTTTCCAGTACCAGACTTATGCTCTCTTGCAGTACTAGAGCCTTCGGATCGAGAGTCGTCTTGAACGGCAGTCGCACGCTGTCGCGGGGGAGCCATGATGACAGCTGAGGACACAAGAGCGGACAAGGGAGATAAAAGATAGCCGGGCCGATTGAGGGCCCGTGAAAGAATGGCAAGTTCAATCAGGAAATCCTAGCCACAATTGTCGGTAGAGCTAAGCAGTATCCGAGAGACGGTCATTGTAGGCTATAAGCAAAGCATGAAAAAGAAACTTTGGAGGCTATCGGGAAAGCGGGCAGACGCGGCAGAATCGTAGAAGCGCGACGACATCATTTCTGCATTCGGCAATATTACCGAGTATATAGTCGTACACAGCAGTCAGGATGATTTTGTGGGAAACAGCTCTAAACTCTGTGGTTCTTTGCTATAGTTGATCGGCCCGGCGCATGAGTGCGGCCATATCCTCAAGGCACTCAAAGGATGCTGCGCATTAACTGGGAAGTCGTGCGCATCAAACAACATCGAAGTTGGACGATTAAGTATGAAATACTGAGGGATCCATGTTAGGCATAAACAACCTTGGAAGTATCTAGTCATTTGGTAGTTGTCTGAGCGACAACAGCTATATAATATCTGGAGGAATGATACCCTTTTTCTGGATCAGCGGGTCACGCGATTACCAACCACATAGTCATCAGGGAAGCTAATAGCTCACCGTCTTTCCTACCATGATACTATACAAAAATGAGTGGTATTTGAATAACTAAAATAGAGCACATACTAGCATAATGCAGGTCAACTTGTTCCATAACTTCAATCCACGCGGGTTGGATATATGGCTGGTTGTATTGCATATGAGTTGCTTCAGAATATATATACAAAGGCACATGGAACGCTACCGTGATAGATAGGTATGTGGCCTCTACTCATCGATAATTTCAAAAGTATTGTATAACTGTATAATCACAGTATAAAATCCGCTTTACTTACCAGACACTGACAATACATAGCCAGCATGTATGGGGAGAGGTGTCAGGACGTAAACAACAAGCGGAGCAGTCGTAGTTATGCCAATGAGAATCTAAAAGCAATGAATACTGAACACTCGGCACACTAGAGTTCTTTCTATCACAAGTTCTTGTCAATGCCGAGGGGTAGCATAAGGCAAAAACTTGACTACTACAAGCAGAGCTGTTAAGGGTATTCCCCTTCACGTGCTTCGATCAAGACATGTGATTGAAAAGGCCTCTTTGAGCCCTAATAGACATGGATCAGTCAGGTCTTGGTATAGATTTACCCCAACTATTAGATCCGATGGGTCTAGAAAGAGGGTGGAAAAAAAAGAAAAAGAAACGCTAAATGGAGATAACCATAAATCAACATTTTCTAGCGTCAAGGGAGCCAAAAAATTTTTTCTCCCCATCCCACCTTCACAGGCTCACCGCTATAACCAACGTTAACCAGTCCTCAAGAAGAAAGTTGAAACGGGACTCCGTAGAGAAGCAAAGCAAAGAAAAAATCAGGCTTCGCAAAATAAAAAACTTTGGTACCCATCAAAAGTCGGATAGTATCCATGGTGAAATGCCGAGGGACAATAGCATAATGTTGACAGCCTCACTGATTGATAATCGATATCGTAATAGAATAGAAAAGGAAAGGAAAAAAAGTTACAACATTACCCAAAAGAGAAAACCCAACCACTGGGCAAATCTCAGGGCAAGCCTTGAAAAGGAAGGGCTCCAGTCAATCGGTCTCAGGCCACCACGGGATTCGGGATAGACTCGGCAGAGGGCTAACAAGAGGAATTGACTCGGTTCGGGGATGCCGAGGAAAAATTGCCTCAGTGGGTGAATAGTAAGCCTTACGCCCGGAGTCCATTCAGTATGGAGTGATGGGGACGGGTAGAGAAAAATTTTTTTCTGACACGGAGCACCTACTGTACTAGTGTGGAAGAGACGACGATGAGGGGAAAGAAACTTCACCGAGGAACCATTTGGGGTCTGGAGAGGAGGGGAAAACTCTTAGTGACACTCTCTGGCGGTCCATTAAGGCCCTTAGGTAAGGAATTTCTCCGCAATCCGCTGATAAAACTCCTTTCGCAAGACCGCCCCAGAGGGAAGATAGTCCGGCATTCCCCCGAAATCATCCGATGGACCGTATCACTCTTGCAGGTAGTATTTTTTGCCTCCGGCTTTTGTTCGTGAGAGAAGAGTTCTGGACTGCCAACTCTTTTTTTTCGCTTCTTCCAGTTTCAGATCACTCTCTTTTTTCCAATTCACTAATGGTCAACTTTTTTTTTCATTAGGAAATTCTTTTACTTACTACGTGGCATATCTAATCAACTAGTAATTATCCAAACATTGCATGACAATTGTAAAACCCCATACCACTATCCTATTGCTGGATAGCTCCTCTGCGTTTCTTGATCTGAAGTTCTACTAGTACCGAAGGCTATGAGGGAGAGATCCAATCAGCTTATCCAACCACCTCTCCGGACGGGAGATTGTCATCTAGAAAGACGGCAGTGCGCGCCACTAAAGCAGGCCCATCGTCTCGACTCCTGAATTAGCTGCAAATCATTTTTCATGACGCAATCCGGCCATCTTCCGGCGGCGTGATTGTGGTCCCTTTCTATTTGAATTTTATTATGATTATTATTATTTCTTCACTTGTTTACCCCCCTTGGCTTATTGCCCCGCTATAGCGGTCAGAACATAACACCTTTACTTACTGTGCCACAGTGTACGATACAACTGTTCGATAGGTATCAAATATCGAATGGTACCTAATTCAGGGCGTCTAACAGGAAAAGTTACCTAAACTCCACGACATATCCCCAATCACCGTACCAAAAAAAAAAAAAATTTTTAAAGATAATCTCTAGAAAATAAATACGGAATGTAGACCTACAATTAGGTCGTCTACCGGGATGATTAAAAATACAAAAGAAAAAGGATAAACAAAACTCCAGATATTGTGATTCCAACATGTGATTGGCATTGCTATCACGAGCTATCTCACACTAGCTACGTGTGTACCTGAATGGACTCTGGAGAAGCTCAGGTATCATACAAATCAAAAGGAGAGATACAGACCTACCCAATAGATTAACATCCCTCCTCCCCCCTTTTTAAATCGTTAGAACATGGAGAAAATTGGACCAGGATTCAGGGGAAGCTCCATGCTTTCGTTCGCATTCTCCATTCCATTTCCCCCAAGCTTTGACTCTAGTGACGCTAGTACCTTGCTAAAAACATGTGTTTAATTAGCACTTGTCAGTGTCACCCGTGACAATAAAAAAAAAAAAAAAAAAAAAACACAAAAGCCCTCTCCTGTGAAGTGTGAAAACGCGGAGATAAGGCACATGGTATCTATGGTGTAGAATTTGGCGATAGTACTATCCAAATACGGAGTGCTAGTGATTAGTACCGTCCTGATCGCTTTACCTTCCTTCTCTTCAGGCGACGTGTCATCGGCCAACGGAGGTGGACGCCAAGCCTCCCCCAGACATCAGCAACAATTGCCATAATTCGGAGTAACCGTTAAAAATCTAGGGGTAGGAGAAAAAAATAATGAAAAAAATTAATAATCAATAGTCAGGAGAGAAAGAAAATTATCAAAGCTGTGCCAGCAGGCTCCGGCTATTGTAGGCACCAATAAGTGGGAAAACTTCGGTGATTTCCCTCTCACTCCCTTTTCCATCAATTCAGGATGGTATTTTTTGGACTATACTACTTAGGTAAGGTACGGAGGTAAAATCAAGGACCTTTGGGGTTACCTTACCCACTTAGGATCATCGTACTCCGTATCTCTCATCCCCAGATAATGGATAAGGTATCATCCAACTTAGCCTGAACTTGAAGCTCTTCTAATCAAGGGAAAAGTCCGTCGCTGATAAGGAACACGATATGCAGAATTCCACCAATGACGACGTCAAATGGCCGGACTGGTTGTTCCAGGGAACTCACGAAAGTGTAACGAAACAACAGCAGTGTCCGGATTTCGGAAGAGCGGCCCCGCATAACCTGGGGGCGGTGGCTGTGAGCCTGGGAATTGGTGATATCAGCGTGATACGGTTTGTAGAAGATGACTGGCTGAAATCTCCTTCCAGAAGCTTGTGGGCCCCCAGATCGATAGCCTTGGCGCCCTGTGGGGGGCTGTTGGTGCGTGGGATTACCACCGGGCCGGTCGTGGTGTTTGCATGACTGCAATCCGTTACAGCGTTGCATGCATCAATAATACGTGGGTAATACTATATTTCGCAACGCCCTATCTGAGGGATTCGAAAGTTCAATGGCCTCTACGGCCGCAGAACCAACAATGCTCGATGGATAAGCATTCCCTGCATACAAATCCCTAGTCGCACGCTTTTAGGGTCGTATCTGGTCCCCAAGTGTCTATGTGATATACTACTTCCCCGGATTTCATCCCCGCACATATTCGCCAAGCACCCATCATGTTACCCTGGTCATTGGCGCTTATAAACGGCGATCAAGGAGTCGCAATATGCTAGATTGAGGTTGTAACGGGATGTTGCGTGACGGATTTCCCCATTTGAGGGTTAAGTAAGCGCTTGATATATGCTTAGTAGCAGTGCTTCCACCAGTCACGCGTATGTACATGTCCGTAACCAAACGCAATTATTGATGGGTCTGGCGTATAGGAAACAAAAACAAGGCTTTGATATATGAGGTAGCATTGTCAATTGTTCTCCATCTAGCACGTCATGATACTCCTTAGATTTATTCTTGGCAAAAGATTATCGTAACACTCAATCGCACAACCACCATGACCAGGGCGGGAGGTTCTCCATGAAGTTGCTGTCGAATTCTTGTGTAACCTCAGTCAATTCCTAATGCAACTGCAAGACCGCAGTGTGGGGTTAAACAGAGGCTAAGGCGCCAAAACATAGAAAAAGAAAAGAAAAATAATTTCTTTTTAATCACCCCCAGACTCAAAAAATTATATTCGTTCTAAATCCTTCCGGGGTAATGTTGGTATCATAGCATTACCACATTCTGCTTTAAGAAAATGTCCATCCAAAGCTGAATGGAATTGCTTCTTCAGATTTGCCCAAACTAGAGTAACCTCAACGATCGTCACTAAGACCGCCTATCTCTGCCTTTCTAGGTGGAGATTTATCTAGAAGTAAGCGAGAGAGCTGAGCGCCCGTGCAAGGAGCATAGCAAATTTATGTTACCCAATTTCAGCGTCAGATTATATCTCGTAATTGGAACATTGTGGTGGTTGAAGAAGAAAACTCAATCAGAAAAGAAAAGAAAACGAAAGAAAAGAATGAGAAGAGAACAGAGACACCGACACGTATAATGTCGGAAAATCTTTTTTCTTTTTCTTTTTCGTTCTTTTTTTTCCAACCCCCACACACCGACGAAGCGGTTGGTCAATGAAATGATCTCCAGTTCCCCTCAGCTGTGCATACGCTATATCCTAGTTGCTTGTTCATAGACATGGGGTGATTTCTGCGACATTTGGTCTGGACTGGATCAACGTCTTTAGTCACCGCGGGATGTGTTGCACATCCATTAGATCGATACAGCCCTACTTCGAGGTCGGAGGTCTGAAAGAAGAGTATTTAAATACCCCAGCGATGTTGGCCTCTTAATATATGAGGTTATTATTATTCTTATTGGGCGCATTTAGAAAAAACTTAATGGATCGAGGCTGATCGAAGCCCTCCTCCCCGGGATGATGTGCTCGACATATGCTCCGCAGATTGGTCCCCGATATGGGTTAGTGTCTTCCTTTTGACTGATAGTGGCTTGTACATACGTAAACAACGGTGGTACCGAGGAAGGATTCTCTTATCTCAGGGTGGGGTAGAAAAATCGCCTGATGAGAGACGAGGGAATAAACCTGTGAGGTTGTAGTAATGACCCACCGATAGTCGGCTTCCAGTGAGAACTTGGCGCCTAAATGATCATCAATATGGATGCAGGGAGAAAGATTTTAATCTAATTGTTCAGCTCCCACCGGTAGGCAACTTGCAGATATATTGGCGACAATCTTCTCATCCCGCACTTCCAAGATATGGGGCCATCACTGCTTGGCAATCAATGTGGGATAGGGTTCGGTGTGAAGCGGGAGTAAATACTAGAATGCGAAAACGATACCGATTCCATAACCCTAAGACCGGGCGATCGTTTAAAATGGGGGTGACCATAAATCTGTGTGTAGATCACCACCAGTGATCATCGCGGGGAAGATCATCGTCAGAAGAACTTCCCGCCCAGTTCCTAGCGGTTACAAGGAAGACGAAAGAAGAAGGTCATTTCTAACGTGTAGAAAAAGAGAATCAATGATCTAAAAAGGATCATAAACATTTTCCAATCTGCTCTGTGATCTTCTCGATAACATGTTAGGGTACCGGAGTACTGTGCATATGCGACGTGAGGAGGCTTCCCCTAGTGGATCTGATTTTCTTTCTTTCTTTTCCCAAGCAATTCTTTGTCTAAGACTTCCGCCACCAGTCTCTCACTGTCTAAGATCGTGAAGATGGGGGCTTGTACGCCGTACCCCCAAGGTATCAACTTTTGTCTGATTAGTAGATGGAATCGGCTCACCGGCTTGGATTCTACCGACACCGACTTGGCCACCAGTCAGTAGCCGTCTCTGAAGCTCGTGACAGCTGCTGCCCCAGCCCTCGTCCGAGCGACCCCAAGTATTAGTAGCCAGCGCGTCATGGCTTGTTAGCTAACCTTTCCATATTTTACTAAACTCATTGGTAATGAAATTATCAATAATAACTAACCATAGTGAAAGTGACCGAAATCAACTCGTGGCTATGCAAAAGCAATTGTTCGGCAAAACGCGGGAAAAAAAAAAGAAAATATGTGAGCCTGCCAACACCTCTGACACTTGTGAGACTTGCGAGACAATACATGTGTTTACATGAAACCCCAAGTCACTTACGTGTTGACCTTATTAAAGTGATGAAAGCACTATTACGTACTGGGTACTGGTACCTGCGTGTCAACTCCACTGTGTACCCCATTTGTTCCACCATTCCCCAACCTTGCGAGTCACCGATGGTGGGGTGATATTGAGAGCCCCTGTGCAAATAGAGCGCTGGGAATTTTCGGCACCCGGATCGGTATCAGGTGCTAGAATATCATTCCCAGGTGGCTTCAAGATACAGAGAAGTATACTGAACTTGTTCACTCAGAAAACAAGGGAAAGAAAGATAAGGGTGATCAATACCAACCAAAAATATAATTATTATTCCCCCCCCCCCCAAGAATATTGGCCAAGTTTATGTTGGTATGTCATGTGCAGCCACCAGGTGAATGTCCACCTGTTGCTGTATGTGCGTACACCTTCCTACACCCTTTCAAATTACTCGTATTCCCAAGTCAAGGGTACTTTTGACACCCTTATCTGGGAGATCTTATTAGCTACCCATCCCCTCCTTTTTAATCTATGAGAATCTCGTCACGACGCTTCCTTAGTCCCAGGAACCTCTGGGCCATAGAGGGAGCGAACTCCTATCAGGGTCACAATGTAACATCTGCTGATCGCAGAAACTCAACAGCCGACTTTATCCTATCGGAAATGTAAAGAGCATCCCGTGATATCTCTCGGTGGACGGGTGGAGGCGCCCGTTGCTTTCCCCGCTTAGGGACATTTCCATGATAACATCAGAGCTCTACTCTTGGATATGGACGCATAATGGGCCAGGATAGTGGGAGTTGATTACGCATCTGCTGTAGTCGACATTGTGTAGTACTGTGTACGCCCGAGGAGAATCCGGCCAAATCAGAACATTCCTTTCATGTACCATGTGAAAATATTATACATAAATGATAATGATTATCATCAATGTTTAGCAGTCTCTATTTGATAAAATTGCCTTGTTTACTTTACAAGGGGAAAGCCCCCTTGCCAGCGCGGGGTGAAACTTAGTGATCGACCACTAGAAAGTGACTTGAGACGGCTTCGTGCATGTTGTCCATTTTGTCGGACTCCTATTAACTGCTAAATTGCGTTTCTTTTTTTTGTCAACCTTCTGGACCCTCGCTACAGAAGAATAACCCTTACATTATGACGTTCATTGTTGAAAGCTAAAGGCCAGAATGAACACAGACACAAAGAATCCCCGGCCATGCTTCCCCAGACACGCTAAAAGTCCTCATACGTAATCTCTATAGTAATTAATATACTTTAAACATTAATAATGGTATCATGGTGCCTAGAATAATGATATTTGTGGCGGCGCCCTACAATTCAACCTGCAGTCAGACTAGTTGGAGTTGCGTTGCCGGACACCGTATCTTTCTTTATCCAGAGTGGGCTTGGCTTTGGGGGTCTTGGCTTCTCAGGTTCCCCAGGTTCATCGGAAGAAGAACCATGACCGTGCTGAGGTTGTTCTAGTATCTCCAAATTGAGACAATAGTCTAGTGGCGAGTAAAAAAAATAATACTGTAGCCAGTGATGAAGTCCATAACCCCCTTATCAACAATGGATATGCTAGTCATTAAGAAAATAGAGGAACCTCACCATCTGGGGAAATCATTCCGAGCAGTGGATCTGGGGATGGCGGAGTTCATTTCCCGGATAATGAATAATTAATTCTCCTTTCTCTTCTTGACTTTTCTTTGTTCCTTCGGGTTGTTGCTTGGCTTATGAAACGTGGAAGACAGACAGCTCTTTAGGAGATAGGAACTCTAATATTAGTTGGAAAGGCTGACAGAATTATCAGCAGTGTTATGTAACGGTTATTTTGACCCGATGGGTTGTCTGCAGAGACGTCACGACTCCGGCTAATTAGAGAAAAAAGGAACTGGAACGTAGGGTCTAGTCCGCCTACCTAGACTCAAGTATTTGGCGCCTTATGGCTGACTGAGGCTTACTTTACTTTACTTTTCCTGTCAGCGATCACATCATGTTTCCTAATTGGGAACACCGGGCAAAACCTTTTTCGGGCGCAACATGATGGATCGACTCTTCCAAGACAAAAAATGACTTGAATTGCCAATTGCCTGGGCAAGGACTGATCTTTGCCCTAACCTTGGTTCGTGATTTCCTCGAAAGTAGGGCAGCGGTCCTCAAAGATTCTCCGTCGTGACTCATGACACACCGATATGCTGCTTTCACAATTGTTCATTACATTACCCACCCCGGGGCATCATCCCGGCTAATTTTCGTGGACTCCAGTTCAGCCAGTGGTTGCGCCAACAGCCTCATCAGGCCGTCTGGACCGATGATGAATGATGAAGTATTGGATCTCGCCCATCGTATGACTTGGGACACCGCGCATCTTGTTAGAGCTTTTTGATATCATCAGCGCCTATGATCGGCTGAATCCATCACACCCGCGACAATGGAAATCCTTTCATTCGACAATCTTGTACCTCCCTGCAAATATTGACTTAACTTAGTATCCAACCATTCATGTGGAATGGTCGATCAACTGGTCTGGACCGACAGTTTTGATGTTCTATCGAACAGCCTTTCCCCAGGTATGCCCCAGACATGCTGGGGCAGACCAAAAAATGCACACCCAGCATTCCTCGGAAAGGCGTCATCACCTCATTCCATTATCATCACTCCAAATGTTATCATTGTGCCCCGTCTTGTCCCCCTTTTTTCCCTTTTTTTTATTGTTCTGTTTTGTGTTCTTGTGAAGTTTCCATATTTAAATGAATTTAATTTATCCTTTTATTTATTTTTATTACTGGATTGGTTTAGTGTCAATCCCTTTGGGAATACCTCCGATCAGTGTGGTAGACTCATATGACAAAAGGTACTTTACTTCATCACATGGGGAATAGTGAAGCTATCGTATTTCTCATTATTCAATTTCATTCCGCAATTCCCTCCACCGCGCTTGGTCAACGGAGCATTCTCCCCCATCATCCGCGATAGCCGGCCCGGGAGTCCCGTTACGGCCTGCTCGTTTCTTACTACTTTACCGTACATTTCAGCAATACGGGGCACGCACGCACTTCTCCAGATCACACAGCCACTTCTTCAGTTCCAGTGTCTACTCCCTAAATCCGTATCGGCCCTAGTTCGCCCCACATTGCCTTTTTTATATATATATATTTTTTAAACAATCACTTTTCTTCAGACTTCAGTCAACCCTTTTTAAATTAAAATAACTCTCAATCTTTTTTGAAGGTCCTTGCTCATCTGTAGGTAGTACCGGAAAGGCAATACAAAAGTAGGCTACTAATTTAAAATAGTTTCAAATTCGCAACGGATTCGGTTCTGTAGTGTAGAGGTCATCACACTGGATTGTATGTTCTTCCGTTCCGACAACCAATTAGATTTAGACTAACAACAAATTCTTCAGTTGACTCAGATTCGAAATCTTCCAGTAACCCCGGTTCGAACCCGGGCAGGACCTTTTTTTTTATAAATCTAAATAATTAATTGTTGGTAGTAGCGGGGGATTTCTTTTGCTCACTGTGCGTGGTCGAAGAACGACACGGAAGAAGCCCCGAAACGCCTTCTCTAGGCAACAAATGCATGGGCACTTCTAATATAGTCTTTCGTGATGCAACAATAGTACTAGTAGGAAATCGAGATAAGAAAGCTAAAAAGCATAAGGGGAAATAAATGCCATTGAATAAATCAATAATAAAATAATTATGGTGTTCCCCACCCACCGTAATCCAGTGTATCTCCAAGCAAAGCAGCCGATCTGGACTGAGCACGTTCTTTTTTTCAATTTTTCCAATTTTTCCAAAAAAAAAATTTTCTTTATTCTTTTTTCTTTTTCTTTTTCTTTTTTTTTTGCCCCCCCGATATTTCTCCCCACACATACAACTAGCACATAGTTTTTTTTATTTTAATATTTTTATTTTTATTTTAATTTTTTTCACCCACTTTTTTTTTTTTTTTCAAGGTCTCCGATTCCGATAACCCCCCTCTACCACCTTCGCCCTGTCTTTTCTCCCCTCCCCCGAAGCTCCATTTCTCTCTTCTTCCCCTCCATTCCTCACTGTTCCTCTTCCGTTTTTCCTTTATATTCTCCTATCCCCAGATCGATTCTCCAGATTCCTCTTCTTCTCCCCTCTCTCCCCTTCGAGAGTTTATTGCTTGACTACATCTATCTCGGGTCACCTGCTTATATTGCCAATACCAATTCCGGATAGCCCCTATCCTATCACCTACCTATCACATTCCATACATTGTTCTTCCATTAGGAAAGTCTTTCTTCCCTGAAATTGGTTACATCGCGTATCATCCCACCTACGATTCGCAAGGCCTGTGATACATACTCGTTGTGGTCTTCCATCGATTAGTTCTTGCCAAGACCAAGTCTCCGTGTCGTCGGGTGGTGATCGACTCTCCGATTTACCTACCCCTGTTACGACGAATCCTAGTTCGCCTCGGCTCTTCAGCCCTCCTGAGCTCTTTAAATTCCAGGCTCCGTCCACGCCTTCGGCTGCGCTCCTCGGTGCTGGGTTAGGACGAGCTTCACATGACACCGCCGGCTTCCTCAGTGGATTTTACAAATCTACTTAACCCTCAGAATAACGAGATTGGATCTGCACCTTCCACGACAGTGGACAGTCCCAAAGGTCCCTCTACCCCGTCTAGTACTCCGTCCAAATCTACCATGGCTTCCTCCGTTAGCCTCCTGCCGCCCCTTATGAAGGGTGCTCGTCCTGCAACGGAAGAAGCGCGCCAGGATCTCCCCCGACCATACAAGTGTCCCCTCTGTGACCGCGCCTTCCATCGTCTGGAGCACCAGACCAGACATATTCGTACACATACAGGTGAAAAACCGCACGCCTGCCAGTTCCCTGGCTGCACAAAACGATTCAGTCGCTCTGATGAGCTGACACGCCACTCGAGAATCCACAACAACCCCAACTCCAGACGGAGTAATAAGGCGCAGCACCTGGCCGCTGCCGCTGCCGCTGCCGCTGCCGGTCAAGAAAATCCAATGGTTAACACCACGGGCTCGATGATGCCTCCCCCAAACAAGCCTATGACCCGCTCCGCGCCTGTCTCTCAAGTTGGATCTCCGGATATCTCTCCCCCTCACTCCTTCTCGAACTACGCTGGTCATATGCGGTCAAACTTGGGACCTTACGCTCGTAACAGCGAGCGGGCCTCATCGGGAATGGACATCAACCTACTTGCTACGGCTGCATCTCAGGTTGAGCGTGATGAACATTTTGGATTCCACGCTGGTCCACGCAACCATCTATTTAGCTCGCGTCACCACTCCGGCCGAGGCTTGCCTTCTCTTTCCGCATACGCTATTTCACACAGCATGAGCCGTTCTCACTCCCACGAGGACGAGGATGGCTACCATCATCGCGTCAAACGCTCGAGGCCGAACTCGCCGAACTCGACTGCTCCGTCCTCTCCCACTTTCTCCCACGATTCTCTCTCCCCTACCCCAGATCACACTCCCTTAGCAACTCCCGCTCATTCGCCACGTTTGAGACCACTGGGAGCCAGTGAACTTCATCTTCCTTCAATTCGCCATCTATCACTCCATCATACACCTGCTCTTGCTCCAATGGAGCCTCAACCGGATGGCCCTAACTACTACAGTCCTAGCCAGTCCCACGTCGGTCCCACTATCAGCGATATCATGTCAAGACCCGATGGAACCCAACGCAAACTGCCTGTTCCTCAGGTTCCCAAGGTCGCTGTGCAGGATATGCTTAACCCTGCCGCCGGATTTACGTCTGTCACTTCGTCAACGAATAATTCCGTCGCAGGTGGCGATCTGGCAGAACGTTTCTAGCCGACCATCGCTGCGAAATCATTTCAATGTATAAAATTCCTTGGCTCAACAAAACTTTTGTGACTGCCAAACGCGCTACGAAACGAATAGACTTTGTGTGCATTTAAAATGTGTGGTTCATGGGCATCATTGGTGTAGGGTGACTGGCTTTTCCTTTTTGTCTACTTTGTTTGAGTACATTTTGCGAGGCGTCCTTGCTGATAGACGGGTGGGATATCCTGTGACTTTTCTTGTTTCATTCTCCCCTTTTGCTCCCAGTCTTGAAAAATACCTTTCTTATCCTATAAACCTGATTTGCTTCATCATCCCAAGAGGATCTTGCTCTACAGCTACTGTTTACTTTGTCTTCTCCTCTCCGAGGCTGAGTCCTCCGATAATTGCTGATATACATTTCATTTCGATCATGTCCATTTTCGCTTCGATCTAGACCTCGAGCAGGACGAGAGGGTTCTCCAAACAATAAATAAAAGTTTCAATCCACCACTGAAAGATAGCATTATAGAAGTGACTGATGTTGGATGATTGCCTCTCCCATCACTTTACCTAAATTCTTTGTCCAAGACAGTCATTACACTGACTGTTGATCTGAAACCCAATTCACTGCGATAGATTCATTGACGAATGATACTTTATGGTCAGGCGACATGCAATGTAAGTAATGGACCAGTCCATCGGAAAAGAGCACGCCTAAGAAGGTCCGGACAGGAAAAGCAAAAGTAAAAAAGAGGCAAAGCGAATATTAGCTAGCGCCCTTTGAACACCCTAATCATTGCCATTGTTGTTTCAAGGGCGTTCTCTCAACCGTGGACGTGGCTCCAGCCAAGTGTTGAAAGATGATAAGAGTAGAAAACTGACAAGTTAATAAATTTGTCATGATAGACAAAAAGCAAGCATCTGGCTGTTATCCAAACCCCCACCAGATTCTCCCTCATATGAGATTTAGACCAAATCACAACTTCTCCACCACATCAAATAAACCGGTAGCACAGAGGGTATGTTTGTCTATCATGGCCTAGAATAAAAGGTAATATGATGGCCTCTTTCCCCCACCAACCCTTTCCTTTCAATTTCTGTTGCCCCGCTTTGATGCATGGGGTTTGGTAGTGCGGTTGCAAAACTACTAAATTAATGACCGATGCTGCTGCTTTCTCACTCGCTGCTCACAAGACTAAGCATGTGGGAACAGGATCGTTCCGTTCCTTTTTCTGATCGTGTCGTATCAAGGTGTTCGCCTGGTGCCGTTGATCGTCAGAGCTCATTGTTCTCTTCCGAGCCAGGCGGCTTACGTCTGGCCGCAGACGTATCAAGTACGAGGGGTGTTTGTAGTGGTGGAAGTGAAACTGTCGCCGAAACGATGCCGTCCTCCACGGCCGTTCCGTCTTTATCGAGCGACGCTGCATCCGCATCATCCTCGTCATCAAGCGTTTCCCTGGACACGAGATGGGCGGAGGGTCTCGCCGGTCATGAGATCCTGGAAGACGATGGAACGGGCGCTCTCGTCGTCCCGTCACCCCGGCCCGCTCGTCAATATCATCACTCATATATCTGTCTGTTTTATATCTTAGATTGCCACAACACGTTCGACGATGTCGAGCAATGGAAGACCCATATCCTGAGTCACTTCCGCACGCACGAACCCCCGCAAACAGCCCGATGTCCCCTATGTCCAGGCGAGCGGTTCAGCGACACTCCCGAACAGAAAGGATGGGATCGTATGCTCGACCACGTCGATGTAGCACACTATCAGCAGGGCCAGACTCTAGCCGGAAGCCGACCGGATTTTGAGCTGATGCAGTATCTTTACCGCTTGCGCATCATCAGTGTTGACCAGTTCAAAGTGATGCAGCTGCCGCCGCCGCCGTCCAGCCCTGCGTATCATCGATCACAAGAACCCGTTAGGGCAAACATAGGTTCATCAGATGAGCCATATTGTGCTCCGTATAGTCGACGGCGAGAACAAAGAATGCGAGGACAGCGCCGAGGGGTCAGCGTTGGATGATGTCGTGTCCATTTTAACGGGCCATGACTGTGTGGCATGATTTCATGAAATGATGGTCTGTCTCACTATGGGACCTTTCCACTTTCTCTATGATGAAACCGACTCAGAATGTTCCGTGGGATCTGTCAGCTGATATCTTTTTCATTTGAACCTTTCTGTGTTCCTGTAAACAACTTCTGATACTGATGGTCAAAAGACGAGGTATTAACGAGCAGACCCAATGTCCCACGACAGATCATGTATTATCTCTTCTACAATGTGTTATGAATTATCTTATCTAGTGAAAAGCGAAAAGCCGATTAAAGCGATTGTTTTCTGTCTTTCTTGATTTCCTAGGGCGATTTTAGATACTTGGATCTTCGGGGCTAGGGTAGTCATATTTGTAAGAACTCAACGAATTCTTTGAAGAGTGCTATCTATACGCTGAAGCATACCCCCCACACTCTCTTTTTGCAGAATGGGGGACATTAGGCGAGTCTACTTTCGATACATTGCATTTCCCCGCATGACTCGTACACTGCTGGTAAGGACAAAAGTACACCTCTAATATCGAGGATTAGGTACAACTTCCTTCATACTCAATGCATATGAGGTATGCTGCAAGTGCTTTCTATTTGACCTCGTGCATTGTGACCAGCGGGGACTGATCTTCCTGTCCTTCAACGTCATGATCTACAGTAAAATGATATACTTCTTGATCATCGGATACGAATCTAGAGACCCAAGACAGACAACAAAAGGAACAGAAAAGTCTCACGTATGTTGAAGGCGAGTAACTATCGCTACGTCAATACGGCTGCACTTTAAGCCCTTGCCAATATTTATGGAATATGATCTAATCACCGAACAAAGAGGTTCGACAATTCCGAGTCTCATTCATTCACGGTAAGAGGAATTGAGCCAGCTGATAACAGGCTCGAAATGGATGAAAGCTTATTGAAGATATGGTCTTCTCAGACTGAAGTTGTTGATAGATTGAATTTGTTGGGAATGGCTCCAGAGAAGTACTGTGAGTGCTGCCTTACCATCAAACGTGAAGATTTAAGTCTTCCAGAGCATGAGGACTGTGACAGTCAGGCCACTGCTATATTCTAAAACAGTTATCTGAAGTTTTGGAGATCATAAGATCATGGTCCTAATATTTCAAATGTCTATGGATTGGGGACAGATAGACTCCTGGACCCGGGACTTGTCCTTAGTAATATCAAGCTATACAGTACTACTACAGTTCCAAACCATGTAAGTACCGAAACAAAACAGCAATATATTGTCTCTTGATATAGACTAGGGCTATGGAGTAAACACGGACCCCGTTTAATTGTGTCATAACAAGTAAACCTCCCATCCGGCGGGACTTGACAAACAGGACAAACACCCGGTTCCAGCATCCATATTCAATCATTCAATCCCACCACATCGAATAAACTCAGCGCTGGGTTGCTTACAGCATAATTCACACCTCGAATCCTTCCGTTGGTCGCCATCGCAGAATGCGATTTTTATCACTGACATATAATCATTGAGACTATATCATCAACATCACGTTTCCGAGCCCTGTCGCACCGCAATTGACGACGGAATTGCCAACTTCCCCCACCCTTTCATCACGGATCTCCATATAGGCTCGTGTCACAGGAGTTATGGAACGCCTCTCGATTAACGACCACTCTGGTGGTCACCAGCAAGGAAATGCTCCGCCAGGGTTCCCACCGCAAAATAATATGCTGGGACCGATGTCGCAAGGCCCCCCGCAGTTACCGCCGCAAATGTTCACCACCGCTGCTCAGTTGCTGGATTTGACAGATAGTATGTCTGCTCGTTCTTTTTTTATTTCGCCGTTGATTCGATGGCGAATGTATCTGGCCTGGGCATCAGATTAACCATGAGATTAGAGAAACTCGTTCTAGTGCTACGTGATGGAAGGAAATTAATCGGAGTACTGAGAACTTGGGATCAATTCGGTATGGGATAATTATATCGACTCAGATATGATCAATTATCTAACACGCCCTAACTTGGAATTGCCGCAGCAAACCTTGTCCTCCAAGATACTATTGAGCGACTGTACGCTGGAAATCTCTACGCTGAGATCCCGCGGGGTATTTTCTTGGTTCGAGGAGAGAATGTGTTGCTTCTTGGTGAAATTGTACGGGCTCCAGAGATCCGTCTCTATCCCTCTCTGTCTCTCTTCCTATTGCCGTCTTTTGTACCTTTTTACCGTGCATTGGAGATTATGCTGACAATAATTGTTGCGCCGCACTCTAGGACCTTGATAAGGAAGACGATATCCCACCACACGTGCAAAAGGCTCCATTCGAGGAAGTTTTTGAAATGAAAAAGAAAGAAGACAGTCAGCGCAAGAATAGGGATAAGAAATCTCAGGGCAAGCTACAGGGTCTCGGTTTCGAGCCTGAACATAGCGGAGAGATCCTGTTCTAGGCTAGCTCCGGGGGTTTTGTCTGCTGATTCCTGTCTACGATGCCTCCAAAATGCTGGGACGAATACGGAACGAGACGCTGTTTGCCCATGAAGGAGAATAGGGCACAAGTGTCTCCAAGTTGATTAATTGATACGTCGAGGCTCAAAGAGAAATGCCTTGCAGCATCGTCGCAGAAGCCAGGCCATTGTTATTCTTGGCTCATGGCCGCATGGCGGCTTGACAAAGGGTGCAGTGGATGTAGCGACTGTCTTGACTAACACATAGGAAGTGATCTGTCATGGAGTTGACGCAATCACTAGAACCGTTAGACTAAATATGGTTGGTATGGCGGGGGAGTTTGCGAGAACGAGATACAGGCTGGATTCTGGCCAAACGAATAGATGATGGCGGCCATGTTTGACGATTTCGATGTCTCATTACGCTTTTCTTCTCCTTTTCTTCCATGTTTTATAAGGACTCTGGTGGTCCAGGCATGATGCAGTGTTGTGCCTGACCCCGTACTCTTAGGATACCATGAAAACGAGTCTTGTGAGTGATCACTATCGAGAAACTCCAAGAATAGAGTAGAGTAATCTCTTTTCAATATTGTTTTTCATAGAGGGTGGTTGGTGTTATCGATAGCTATTGATAGGGCCCGCCAAGAATCCCCGTACCTTTTTTTTCTTAATTTTTTTTTTTTACTTTACCGCAAAAATCATTCACCACTCAGAAAAAAAAGTCTCCGCTTTCACCAACCACTTTTCTTCAACCTCACCGTACAAGTCGTTCCCTTTCGAAAACGACTTCTCTACTGCCTGTCGGTCGATCCGCCCATCATGGCGACCCTGGCGGAGAAGCTCGAGAAGATCAAGTCTCCCAAATTGCAGAATCAGCACCATGTAAGTCCCGCTCCACCATTTTCTCGGCCGCGAATCCTATTGCTAACTTTCAACGAGACGGCTGTGGTACTTTCTGCAGTGGAAGACACGCTCCGAGATCAAAACGCAGACTTTTCCCCTACAGCTTACTTCGCAGCACTACTTGCTCTACTATCTCAGTCGATTTCGGCCGAACAAGGCATCGTCAACAAAGACCTAGCGACCTCCGTGGTCTACCTTCTTGACATCACGACCGCCTATGCCCCCGCTCCAATTCTCCGTTCCAAGTTCTCCCAGATCCTTACCAGTCTTGCTCCCGCGCTCTCTTTGCCTGAATCCGAAGCTCCATTGCTCAGACCGTCGATCGGCTGCCTTGAATCGCTACTTATCGCCCAGGATGCCGCAGCATGGAATCTCCCCCACACTCAGATCAGCCCGCGACGGGCCACCGCGGGATTGCTGAGTTTGTCCGTTGATCACCGCCCCAAGGTACGCAAGAGGGCCCAGGACGCTTTGATCAAGGTTCTGAAGAACCCTCCTCCCAGTCCGTCGCTTGATCACCCAGCTGCAGATATGTGTGCGGAATCCGCCCTGCGCACATTGGGTGACAGTATCGCCACAGCAGCCAAACAGAAGCGGGGCCGTAACGATCCTCACTCCCATAATCAGGATCCGTTAGTCATTCACTCTCTTCAGCTGGTAAAGACGGTCGCGACCGCGTCGGGAGGTTGGCCGAGCAAGAAGATTGAGCCTCTATGCGAGTTGTTAATGAATGCTTCTCGGTCAAGCAACGAGTATATCACGATGGGTGCATTTGAGGTGTTTGAGGTCATTTTCTCCAGCATGGCCGATGAGTTCTCGTCGTCAAAGCTTCCCCGTCTTCTTGATGCGATTTCCGAGTTGAAGCCTGCACAGAACGACTCGCAGTTGCTTCCCCCATGGATTGCTGTTTTGTCCCGCGGTTACGATGTGTCTGCTCAGATCAGTCCCGAGGATACTTTTGAGAAATTGCCCGCGTTGTTCGACATGATCTCCAGCTACTTGGCGTCCCCATCGAAGAATATTCGGATTTCGGCATCGGAGTGTCTAGTTTCGTTCATGGCCAACTGTATCCCCAATAGTGTGATTATTGAACCATCGGTTTACGACGAGAAAACGCTCGAGAAGTTGGCTAAGGCCGCGACAAATCTACTTTCTTTGAAGTACCAAGCTGCATGGATTGAGGTGTTCAACGTCTGCTCGGCAATGTTCGATAGTTTCAAGTGGCGGTCCAGCCCGTTTTTGGATGACATTGTGAAGACTGTGGGAGAGCTCCGGAGTAATGAATCTTTTCACGGCAAGAAGGAGGCCGATCAAGTTCTCGGTAGCGCGATTGAAGCCATGGGCCCTGCAACGGTCCTTGAGATTCTACCTCTGAATATCATTGAGCAGAAAGCCGGCCAACCCGGCCGTGTTTGGTTCCTTCCTGTGCTTCGAGACCATGTCACCAATACCAACCTTGCTCATTTCCGTTCCGAGCTCGTCCCTCTAAGCGAAGCCTTGTTCCAGAAGGTGATGGACTTCACTGCCGCAGAGAAGGCCGTGGAAACCAAAATTTTCGAGACGCTTGTTCAGCAGACTTGGTCTATTCTTCCTGGATACTGCGAGCTGCCTTTGGACCTGGTCGAGTCTTTCGACCAGACCTTCGCCGAGCTCCTCTCTAACGTGCTCTACAAGCAAACTGATTTGCGTGTAGACATTTGCAAGGCCTTACAGAATCTGGTCGAGTCTAACCAGGCCATTCTGTCTCTCGAAACCGAGGGCGATGATTTGGTTCTCCAGCGGAGGATCACCAAGAAGGATGCAGCAAAGAACATCGCTCATCTTGCTGGCTTTTCCAGTAACTTGTTGGCTGTGCTCTTCAATGTGTACAGTCAGACCCTCCCACACTACAGAGGCTACATTTTGCAGTGTATTAATGCTTACCTGAGTATCACCCCTGAGAAGGTCAGTCAATCAACTTTTCCCTACTGCTCTAGCGCTTCATACTGATTATTCTCCTGTAGGAGCTCAACGATACCTTTACACGTGTCACCTCTATGCTCGAGTCGTCGGTAGCTGCGGAGAAGGAGGCTGCAGAAAAGCAAGGCCACCAGCAGGGTGGCTCGGGTGACAAGATGCCGCCGACTTCCCATACCTTGATCGATTTGGTCATCGCCATGTCAATTTATCTACCTCGCTCTAGTTTTTCGAGCTTGTTTGCCATGGCTTCGGCTGTCCTGAATGGACATACTGGTGATCAACAGCTGATCAAGAAGGCGTACAAGTTGATCCCCCGCCTGGCTACCACTGAGACTGGTGCAGCTGCGCTTCGTGAACGGAGCTCCGAACTCCAAGCACTTATCCTTTCCACGGTGGATAAGACGCCAGCCTCTGCTCGCCGCGACCGTATGCTCGCTATTGACGAGCTCGTCACGTACCTACCGACCTCCGACTTGCACTTCATCCCTTCTATCCTTTCTGAGGTTGTCCTAGGCTGCAAGGAGAGTAATGAGAAGGCTAGAACTGCTTCATTCGATCTACTCATCCACCTTGCGAAGAGAACTACCGACTCGGAGCTTAATCCAGCTGGAACCAAGATCCGCAATTCGCTGGTACCTCACATGCCCAACAATGCTCCAGATGCTCCTGCCACCATGGAAGAATTCTTCACTATGGTGTCTGCCGGTCTGGCTGGTAGCTCACCACACATGGTTGCTGCCTCCGTGACAGCCTTGTCTCGCCTGTTTTTCGACTTCCACGCTCAAGTTCAACCCGCTGTACGCTCTGACCTGGTGCAGACCGTCGAGCTGTTCCTCACCAGCAACAACCGCGAGATTGTCCGATCTGTGCTAGGCTTTGTCAAGGTTGCTGTTGTCGTGCTTCCCGATGATGTTCTCCGCACACGCCTCAATTCTATGGTACCAAATCTCATGGTATGGAGCAAGGAGCACAAGGGCCGTCTCCGCAGCAAGGTCAAAGGTATCCTGGATCGCCTGATCCGCCGCTTCGGCGCCGCCCCGATTGAAGAACTTGTTGGCGAAGCCGACCGGAAGCTCGTCGTGAACATCCGGAAGCAGCGTGAGCGTCGCAAGAAGAAGAAGCAGGGTGAGAAGGGTGACGAGGACGAGGACGAAGAAGAAGCCGCCGATAATAAGAACGCGAAGGTCCAGTCTTACGGTGGCAATGCCTTCGACAGAGCCGTCTACGATTCCGACTTGTCAGACTCCGACGACGATGCAAGCGAGCTCGATGTCGACGAGCATGGCGACACTCACGTTATCAACAAGGGTGGCCGTAAGGGTAAGAAGTCCAACAACAACAAGCAAAGCGAACAGTACATCCGCGAGATGTCCCCTGAGGACAACCCACTTGATCTTCTTGCCCCTGACGCCCTGGCCAGCATCTCCACCACCAAACCCAGCGTCCGCTTCCTCAACACTGGCCCCGGATCCCGACGCAAGCACTCCGCTAAGGTCGACGAAGACGGCCGTCTCCTCTTGGGCGATGACAACAACGACGTCGAGATGTCTGGCGGCCTCGACGCCAACGCCCAGGCCGGTGACAGCGCCGTCAACGCCTACGTCGCAGCTGTCAGCGGACCCGACGCCGTCCGTCGCGGCCAGCGCGGCAAGTTCAAGATGGCGCAGGCCCAGAAGTCCAAGTCTAAGGGCGAAGACGACATGGACGTGGACGAAGGCGACGAACCCGCTTCCTCAAAGAAGGGAGGCCCCAAACAACAACCCACTCGTCGCGGTCTCGGAATGCCCAAGACCCACGGACCCAGCGATGGACGGATTCAAAAGCGAAAGAACATCCGCGGCGGACGCTTCGGCAAGAGGAGATAAACTAAACTTGCTTTACCTTCTTCTCCTCCTTTTTTACTCATTAACTTACTCCCATCCATCCTTCTCTTTCCTATCTACCAATTCAAAGAAAAAAATCACCTGTATGAATTGATGTTGATGAAATAGGAAAATGATCAAGTCCCTTACTTATAGTTACATTTTCTCTCTTGTTCTTTTGAAGCATGACAGGACAAAATTGGATTTAAGTGATCATATTCTGTGCGGCACAGTTTTGCACTTTGAAAAATCGGTGTGCATGGTGGATCTTTTGTAGTGAAAACTTATCTTATTGATTGATATTTTCCTCCTTTTTTTTGTTTCATGTGACTACTTACATAGGTATCTTTATACCCTCGAAGCTGCTTCAATATGATTTGATCCTTTTGATTGCATGTTCATTGTATGCTGTGGGATTTAGTATGGTGGCTGGAGTGGGGGTCAACAGTAGAGGTGATTCGAGTAGATGGGTCTTGAGTATAGTACTGTACTCTCCATATGTATATGAGTTGGAGAGATAGACAGAAACAAATACTCCAGACTATTCCAACGAAAATACGGGTACGGAGAGAGATGAAAAAGATACAGTCAAAAATGTATGAGGCCAGCCCGGGTATCAATTCATGGAAAAGGCACTAAGGAAGAAGAAGAAGTAGTAGTAGTAGTAGTAGTAGTAGTAGTACAGTACACAGGAATTTCCTGATTCGTGATTTGATGATGATCCCTGTTGGCCTGCATATTAGTTGAGGCGCTGTGAACCAGGAGCCGTCTTCCGTTCTTTCACCGCGCACATTGGATATCAGACAAAAATAATAAGATAAAATAAAGAGAACAACAAGGATAATAATGTAGAAGACGAAAAAACCGCTCCCGGCGCCAATGCGACCAACCAAACTCCTATACACATGAAGTATATCAATCAGATCAATAATGGGTAACATAAAAAAGATAGAAAAAGCCCTTCTGAAGTCATTCCACACATTGGTATCATGGCAACATCGAAAAAGAGTCAAACAGCCAAGACGGGTTCACGCTTAATAACAGAGAACGGAGGAAAGATGGAAAAGGCGGTAAGGATCATCTGCGGATAGGCTATTGGTGAGACCGTTTTCTGACCTTGCGCAGCCATATATGCCACCATCGACAGACACCGAGCACTGCAGCACGGCCGTCATCTTTGCGCTCAGTACCATCGGGATTGCCAAGAACCATGGCAAAGACCCAGAAAAAGGCTGCAGTCCAGACGAGGAGGAGAAAGGCAATGGAAAGAAGAGACGAGAGCAATAGGACCAAGATCAAGCCCATAATGGAATAGTGCTCGTTCAGGTCCGGAACGGATGGATCATCCGCGTCATTGTATACCGACTGGGCCGGGGACGATCGCGACGCCCCTCGCAAACGAACTAGTCGCTCATGGATATGCAGTTGAGGCACCAACAGATGACATAGCTGTTCACGGAATGACGTGGACCGAAAGTATGGGATGCAGGGACATATGCGAAAAGGTGAGACGAGGAGCACGAGGAGCAACCCGAAGACGGTATACAAAGACGCGCCAAAGGAGAATACGGGGACTGGAAGGGACAATCGAAACTACGGGAGCCAGGTGGTTAGCTAGAGACAAACGCAAATGAAGAGGATATGCAAGGCTAATGCTTACTAGCATCAGGAGGGCATCTTGACTGTCATCTGCCAAGGGTTCTTCAGTATGGATCGCCCGTTTCTGAAGGCGAGCTGCGCCAAGATGGTGATTGTCGCTCGACATATATGACGAATGATCCGTCCAACTCCCCCGGACACGCTCTTCTTTGCGAGCCCCTCCACCACTACACGAAGTCTGTGTCAACATGGAACTGTTGTCCGGGTAGGGCGAGGATACGAACGTCATCGGAGCCACCACCGACCCCTCAGAATTCGAGTAGATTGACTCCACTTGGGTCTGACGGGGTGGAGGCTTCTGGGGCTGGTGGGAATGTCGAAAAGGGTGCCGAGAGTAAGAGCGATCCCAAGAATCGGAAGGATGGGCGTTAGGACTCGTGCCTCCAGCCGAATTGCGTTCCGATGAACGGGAATCATGCCCGTTTTCACAGAGGCGGTTAGGTAATAATGAGGGTTCCGGGGAAAGATGCGCTGCGGCAGGAGTAGGGGTCGAGTCGTGGAGATATGCCGTCATGCGCTGGTCATGTTCCTGGTAGTAAGCAGGAGAATGGGACATCTCCTGCTGCCTCATGGTGTGGGCGGATGATAGGAAGGGGAGATGGGAGAGTCGGTGGAGAAATCAAGGGCGTGATAGCGTTTGGTCGCCCCCCTTCAGAAATGCGACACAGAGTGGTACAAAATCGTACACAGAGCGACAAAGTTACGCTCACCGCATGGCTCACAGCGCAAGGGGCATACTTTCTGGACAGGCAACTGACGATCCCACAGTAAGGTGGGGGATATAGATAGAGGACCGAGGCAGAAGCAGAAGGGAATTCAGCTGGTGGAACGGAGAGGGATAGGAGAGGAGACGGAAAGAGGAGCGGAAGAAGGGGAGACTTATAATAATGCCATGGGCGACTAGCCGTAGGACAGAGCGGAAGCCCAAGACAAGGGCAAGAAAAAAAAGGCAGGGTTCAATGCAGCGGAAAGACTCTCCTGCTTTTCTTTGCCGCCAAGACGCCCAGATGCCGAGCCCTTGGCGCTGGACGACGTCAATGGATTATCACTTTACTTTGGCTTTTGTATTTTTCGAGAGGTAGTAAGAAGGGAGGGGAAAAAAAGAGAAAGAAGATCGGCGAGATGGGAAAGATGTTCTCGCCAGCATCTAGTTATTCTTCAATCGGGGGGAAGGAAACCATAGAGGAAGGATCCTCGGAGGGGGCTGAAAGAAGACCCGCGCCATAACGACTTGTGTTGGCAAAAGGGAAGAAGATGCTGTGTTTCTTCAAGGAGGAATTCAATACCGTAACCCACACGGAGTCATAACGGGAATAGGTGGTCATTGCAGTATTGGCACTTTCCCTTTCCTGGCCACTCCGCCAAGATGCCAAGACCTCTGCGGGGATTTCTACGGGGACTTGGGAAGTGTTCATTGGTTGCATGTGTCTATGATCCGCGTTCGGAGGTGGATGAGCGGCTTGGCGGTATTACCACCAGATCTTGGGCTGGTCTAGTCGGCGTACCGGTGTATGCACCATTACACACACCCTAGTCCGGTTGGCGGTTTTTTTTATCCCAGACTTGGTTTCATTTCCTTGTTGCAACTTGCAAATCGATTGTGAATCGTTGGTCATCTCCTCCTTCTATAGACATGGCTTCTTAGCTAAGTTTCTCTCGCTATTGTGTAGTAGTGAATGAACCAACCCCTATCAAAGATAAGCCCCAAAGCTCGCAGGAATCAATGAAAGCCTCAGATACGGGGTCAGGTTTCATGAATCCCGATGAACGAACCCCCCAAACACACGCCGAGCAAATTTGCCCAGATTCGCCGAGAGATTGGCAATCGTTTCCCCCCTACCATGCCAACGCGCTGATTTCTGCAGTGGGCGTCGTCGTGTCCGAAGGGGTGCAGTAGACGAGAGGATAGAATAAATTAGGCAACCCAGACATTTTGCCAGAAGTATTTCTTTGTTTCAGATTGTTCGACGTGGCCAGCCCCGAGATCGCCAAAACTACTGCGGTCGATCGACTGGCCAAACGACGGTTCAGTAATACCATGTCTACTCCCTGAGGCCTCCACTGGGGCTCTCCTGCAAGCTGTCCTTCTATATGAGTCTACTTCTCGTCAGCTTGCCCGAAAAAGTGTCGATCCTATGCAGTAGTATCCGACCAGATCTCCCTTGGATCTCCCCACGGCTCGAACACATATGACATGTGGCGTGGTGCGGCATAGAATTCTAATCTCATGATGAGACAGGCTCGTCCTTTTACTGTTACGAGGCTCTCCCTCTGGGCAGCGATTACCGTTGGCTCGTTAATATCTCGCGGCAGTTCCAGGCGCCTTGGCCGTGATGCCGAGAGGAACCCCAGACAATCTCTTCCTCTTGGCCAGAGACAGCATGTCATTTGTCATAGCCGCCGCCGGTTGCCTGCCGTGGCTGAAGCGGAGTAAGGTCTGGGGAAGCGGGTGTGGCCGCCCTGAATTCATCCATAATGTTATTACCTATGGGTGTGTACCACGGAGCATACGTACTCCTAGCTTGGCAGTATGGTCTCCAATAATTGCCTGTATGACGAGGGGTATATGAAAGGCTTTCGTTCCACACCATGTGTGAGTGGAAGACGAGATGAAAAGATATGCAATCCACCCATGCATAACTATACTAACCAGATCAATATATCTCGGTGACAGTTAATGCGCACAGTTCATCATATGCTACCAAAACAACGCCGTCAGCCCACCTTATATTATAGTCGGCACAATACATGTTTCCGTCAGCCTTGGCGCCGATAGACTCTGGGTCAAATGAATGCCCAACCAGTCATGATGATCTCCAGTGTATATATATATATTGTAACTGTAGCGGTATCGGAGAAGCCATGAGAGCGATGACAACCAGATTTCCGATCTCTGTTATTGGGCGCTATGTCTTCTGAGGAAGTGAAGAAGACACATTAAATTCCCTAGAATAACCGCCCGTCGGTCATGTGTTGTGCAAAACCCTCGCTGAGTGTCCACTTGTCTAACTTTAATTATATTCAACCACTTTTGGTGGACATTAGCGATCATCCCAATGGATTGTCAGACTTCGTTCCACGGTGCCGGTTAGCCGAGAGAAGCACATGAAATTGAGCGGCCTTACCGCTCTGCTAATCGAACCTTCCCCACCGTGCGAAAACCAAGGGTTGGACCGCTGTCTCAGCCTTAAACAACCTTTATCTAAGGATTACTACTGCTGCTACTCCCCTACTTCTCCTATTCAGTACTCTCCGCAGACTCTTGTCATTTCTTCAATCTCCCCTCCCCTATCAACCTTACCCGCGATTACACTAGATATTCAATTCTATGAATAATATTTATTTCGATGTTACACCTCCCCGACGCAGATGTCGACCCACAAGGCAGGATAAACACTCAAGTCTAATTGTCCTCTAGATCTGCTGCATATGAGGCCAGATTGCGGAGGGACCATCAGGACCGAGGTTATTCCGCCGGTAGCAACATCAAATGCTAAACATGCGTATTTACCCCTACATTGAAGCAAGATCCCATCTATGATCTATAAATATCCTCGCTCACTCACGTATATATGCATGTACTATATATGCCTTATGTACTATATAGATATGCACATATAGACACAATTTTCCGTATACAACGCAAGCCGTCGAATAAAGATTATCACTCAAATTTCCTTCAAGGGACAATCGCCACTATCCCCAGCTTCAAACACCTTATCTTGGCCTGAATCATGTACGTATGTTGTCATTGCGCAACTCTGTACTATGTTTATCCACATACATACCACGAATGCCCAGTCCACATGCAAGGAGGCAGTGGAGCCGATAACACATATGTATGCGGTCCCCTGCATCAGAGAATGAATATGGACCCATCGGCTCAAGAGAAACAAGAAAAGAAAGAGTAGAAGGAAAAAAAAAAAGTTCCAACAGGAGACACCGAGCCAGCAGTAGGGCTTTGGTTCTGACAGAATGTGATACCGCAGATGTCATCATTCCCTCTTTTTTCCTTCCCTTTTTTACTACTGCTTCTTTTTCTGGGGTAGTTGGCGGGGGACTATTGATTCGATAAGCTTTATTGTGCCCTCCTTTTGACTGGCGATTTTTCAATTGGATAGGATATAGGTTCATTGCGCTGGTTTTTATTCATGATCTTACGCAGGGGCTGGTATGAGGCTGATGGATTGGTGGGACGTAGAGTCATGTAGCATTCCCGGGGGTCTGATTTTGTCGTCATGATGGGGAAAGGACATGTACTTACGGTACGATAGTTCCTGGTGCGGTTATGGGTCTGGCGTTGAGCATCTCGGGGGTTTCCCTTTTCTACGCACAGGTAGTCTGCCTATATGTCCCTTTTCGGGGGTACCTCCTTCGATTATTGAATCCATGGCTCCTATGGTTGGCTTGTTAACTCCCTAGAAGACCTGTAGGAACGCAGTCTTTCCGACAATATCCGCATGGGGGTTTTTTTTCCCTATATTGATGACATGATTCTACTCGAAGCTAGGAGCAGTGACTAGAGACCCTTGGTCCCATCCGCACAGAATGAAGTACTTCTCGCGATTGGCGTCAACCCGTATCCTACGCAAGCCCGGTCCCGATAACCTCTGATATGTACCAACGCTTTTGTAGCTACTACACAAAAATATCACTTGTCCCAAATATATTGACACTAGTGTATCGCACGTTGATGCCTCACGAGCCACCGACCTTACGGCCATACAGTGTTCCCTTCCTAAAACTAGATAGATTATAGTCAATGCTTAGCTTTGTACCAGTTAACCAACTATCAATTATTATGTAGAAAGTATTGACCCGCGATCCCAAGCTCAAATGCCCCCTTTTCGAGATCTACGATGACTATTCTATAATAACTGTAGGGCTGGAATGCTAGCAAGTGTACCCTGGATTCTTGGAATCGAACATTCCACTCCGGCCTGGTTCGTAAATCCTGCGGAATTCCTCTCCCTTGTGGCGGTACCGGGGGAACTGGTCGTTCTCTATAATTCTAACCAATTCTACTAATGGCTTTGTTGTATGTTGCGTACGTTACAGGGTTAACCTTTACTGGACATATTTGTATGTCAACCGTTAGAAGGGAGATATTCATCTCCCTGAATAAGAGTTGATCAACGAGGAAAGGGGGGGAGGAAGAAGAAGATAAAGTAAAAGTACCATGTACAACATACCAATCAACTGCCTAACGTCCAAGCTCACAAGGAGGCTTACTATTAATTGAATACCACACCCTAGATTAACTTCGATTGTGGAGTACCCGAAAAAGTGTAGGATAAGCAAGGACCGACCCGACCGGTATTCACGGGAAGCAAACAAATAAAAAGGGGGAAAAGAAAAAGAAAAAAACGGTCATACCATAGCAACTGTCAATAGCCACGAACCGAAGATAGATGATGAAATAATAAATATGTGCAACGGTGGAGATTCTAGTGGCGTATGTATGTATGTATGTACATACAGTACCCACAGGGAACCCTCGGTGTTATCAACAACACCTTTCAATGCACCACGCAGGCCAGGCAGCAGGAAAGAACCATAAAGGGTGAACTGCATGCTGTGGTGTAACGTAGTAAGATAGGGAAATGGGGGAAGAAGATGACAGGTGGGTTTAGGGACTCTTTGCTTTTGTTTTTGTTTCCCTTTTCTTTCTCTTATTTTCATTTTTCAATATATTTTTTCATAAAGAACAAAATTGCTTTTGGGGGTTAACTATAGCGTCATATTAATAAACGCCGGCCTTGCTCTTGTCTGTGCGCTCGCATATATATCAGCAATCAGAGCATTTCTGTCAGCTTTGCCTGAGTGACAAGGTGGACCATCTATTTCCATACATGCATGCATTGCATTGCAGCAAATGGTTGTCCAGAAAAGCAGGGATGGCCACTACATCCTTGCCGGCGGGGTTATTCTCATGCTGCAGTTGGCAAAGCTTAAAGATTGTTGGGGTTAGACTAGGGGATGTTCATTGTGCACCCCTGTTGATTAGTTCAATTCGTAATGGAAGAAAGAGGGTGTGTGTGCTCAGGTTGATCCACCAGTTTCCGAGTGCAACCGGCTACAAAGTACTTGTCACTGATCGTCATTCTTGTATGTATTTAAACAGCAGTTAACTGACTCAAGGGCTGTTGTGATGGAGGTACCGTACGGAGTGCTCTTTTTTAGGAATCTTTGTTTCAGATGGGCGGCTATGTTGGCCTTGGCTCGGTACGCGCTTGAATGGAGACAATAAATCACCATTAGGGGGAGAAAAGTAGGTACTTGGAAACTTCGGTCTGAGGGGGCGCCTCCGTTAATTATACATACTATATTTCAACCCAAGGCGGATAGGATAGTTCTCCCGTTAAATGCTAACATTAACGGGACATCAAGGATATTTCTTTTGAGTAATACGTCCAACCTTTTCCATTCTCAATCGATATCGTCTACAGCTGACTAAGTGATATGAGACTAGCGCTATCCTTCGCTACGAAAATTAAAGAATAAACAACCTTTTGGCTTAAACGGCGCTATGATGGTTTTGAATAGAGACCACTAGTCTTGACTAAAATAGAGATCGACACCACTCTAGGCTGTGACTGTCGGGGTAGCTTGATTTGCATGATTGAGAATATGACATTGAATACAGAATTAATATATCATCAAACAAGTATGATTCTAAGTAAGCATCGCTCTCTCCTTGCCGCGACCTGTCACCCGCCTCTGCCGCATTGAAGGATCTCCATCACGTGACTTTAGTACACACAGTCCAGGAATGGTGGCATTCCCACGAGTCCGGAGTAGAATGTTAACCTTAGCTTATGTTACGCTGTTTAGATGTGTCGTGCTACGTAGTGTATACATACAGGTATATAGCAGTATGCACTATGTAACATGTATCATATTGGTGGAGTCGATCATAATCGCTGTTCTGATCTCCCATGGATGGTGCTCATCGTTCGGCGCGTCAGGGCTGAGACTCGGAGCCGAGAAATGGAGTACCAAGATATTCTACATAGGGGAGCGTGAACGACGGAGCAGACGTATGCTAGGGCACCACTTTCCCCTAACAAGGGAAAGGGTTAAGGATGTCGGGTGGCCCACCTAAAGTTTGTTGGGATTCCCGCGTTAGAAAGTTCAAAGTTAGGGTCCCTCCGGTGGGCACACAACAATAAGCGAAGGAATGGGGGAAATAGTATGGATATGTGGGCTAGCGGTAGGCGGGCATCTTTAGAACGGTCTATTATTCATTGTTACGGAAGGGGGTGTTAATCACAAAAAATATTAAGAAAGGAAAAGAAAAAAGAAACGATCGGCCCACTCAGGTGATGTATCAAATTATCAAGATCAACTGAAAAGCCGACGGATCAACATCGGAAAGCCCCACATCAAGGAATCTGTGGCTGCCAGAGTGGCTGGTGGCTTTCTTTCTTTCTTTTGCTTTTTCCTTTTTTTTTTTTGCAAATGCGTTGTTCATTCAGGTGACTCAGCCCTTAAGTAAGCAGTTGTTGCCGCAGTAGCCTTCTGAGCAATCAATGACGGAAGAGGCAAACAAAGTCCAGAAACAGCTGAGCAAGATTAGGTGGTATTTTTCCTCGTAGCCGCCTTCACGTCGTTACTACGGTTTCAAACCACTACGTCGATATGTGGACCTGCTGCCAAACATGGAATACAACTATTAATTCCATACAATTGGACCTAGTGACTTCTTTGGAAAACTGCCCGAATTTACCAAACTAGAAAGGGGGTAGGGGGGAAGGAGAGTTAGATGGCAAACAAAAAGCCATATTAACACCATATGCAATCCTCTGCAAGCTAGCATCGGCCGTTCACCTCAAGTGCTACCCGTCAGCGGGAATATGTAAGCCAGGTTGACGTTCGTATGCCAATGTCAGATGGGGAAGGGAGGGGGAAGGAAAGACGTTGAAGAAGGAGGGTGGAGGAGGGGAGGGGTTGGACCCGGATATTGGTATAGAGATCCGACAGTTGTTACTCGCTTGAAGTTTGGAAGCATGGGGATTGGAGAATGGGCCGCAGAGGGTCCTTCTCCATATGTGCGTATTGTCCGGCACGGTCTAAGATGTAGAAGGTTAGTACGGGAGGAGGCAAGCCAGTTTCTGGGATTATTGGGGGCCACTGCAACATATTGCAGGTGGCCCAAGTGGAGTATACCTCATGCCTAACTAGGCTGCCGGGAGCTTAGGTGGTTGAGCTTATGACCAAACGCCAGTCATCTATGTCGGTTAGAGACCCACTTGAGTAGTCAGAAATTATTGGTGGCTCTTTCGTAAATAATGCAGGATTTTATTTAATTTTTTCTTTAAGAAAAATAAAAATACTAATGGCACGGGGAAGAGAGGGTCAGTGGGTCCATGTTCCATGGTCCACCCGCAGCCTTTCGGCGAGTCACAACCGGGGGTTCGTGCTACTAGACTTACGTCCTGCATCCCTGGAGTTGCTTTTCTGGCTCCGGCGCTTGCATCCTCGTCAGACACTGCCCTGTTTCGGGACGGTTCGACTCCATTGGATTGGAACTAAAAAGAAAAAAAAAAAGAGAGAAAAGAAAATTCTGTTTAACCCGCTTAGAATGGTACTTACCTACTCCGTTTTCCTACAGTTAATATTTTAGTCTCTCTTAATTCTGCTAATTTTGAATAATCCTAATTTGTTACTATTTTCTGTACTAGCCTCTATTATCACATTTTCGCCCCGCCCGCCAGCGTGAGCCTCCTCTCTTTTATGCTAAAAAAAAGCTCATTTCTGCTAGAATTCCAAAGATAGAGTTGTTCTAAAAAACTAAAGCCACCACCACATTCAGGTAGTGACGACATCGAGGTTATACAAGATAGACATCCAAAAAAAGAAATGGAAAAGAAAGAGAATATAAATAAATCCCCTGATTGTTGTTGGGTACCAGAGAGAGAGAGAGAGAGAGAGAGAAATATTCGGTCGTGTATGGACTCGACCGGGATCTAGTCTTATCAATAATGGGAGATGATCTTCCCTGTACCCTGTTGTACTTTGCTCCTGCATTCAATTGACACTCACCTGAGATTCCGGTGCCCGGAAAATATTAACTGTAAATACCCGCGGACACGACTCCAGATTGTCCCCACTCACTAGACCGTTCCTGGTCGTAAGCTGTCTGTCTTCGGCTTGGCGCCGGACGACCGCCATCTCACCTTTTTCCGTGCTTTCCTTTGCTTTCGCTGACTGCTCGAAGAGCTGCACAACCACTAGCGCCGCTTGGCAAATTTCACCCTCTACCACCAGCCCCTCGACCTTTCTCTCTCTCCTCTTCCTCCTCTTCCTCTCTTGCTTTCCTCGGCTTCTTTCCTTTCCTTTTCCTTTTTCTTCGCTTTTCCTTGCCGGTGGCTTTCCCTGGTTCCCCAGTTGTTTCGCTACCTCAATTTGCTCTTCAATTCTTTCTTCTCCTCTTCCGTTACCCACCCTCCCTTTCTCGGCTATTGGGCTGTTACCCATAGTGCCTATATTGCTTTGCCGAGACCCTCCCCCTTTTCATAACCACCTTCGCATCACTTTCACACAGCTTTCTTTTGCACAGTGCTGGTCCTCTAGCGTTATTTTAGCTCGATTGACGGTGCGCAGTCCTTGGCGCTTCCGTCCTCCACACATCAGCTTCACTCTTAGAGAAGCGCGTGAACGGAAATTGCTCAACTCTTCTGATTGAAGCGCCAAGGCTTTTCTCACTTGACAGTATTGCCAGCGCAGTTTCACCTTGAAACCAAGAACGTCGTGCGTGTAAGATTTGCTTGGGTCTTGGTCCGCGCCAAATCTAATATCGTGGTTGCGTTGCGTGGGTCACACGGACTCGGACTGCATCATTTGTGTCGCGAGTTTTATGGGATCCGAATTTGTACCGTCACGAATCACGGCCACGGTGCGATTTCGTTAATTGTTCGCCTTCGCTATGGCTCACACTCAGCCGTCACCCACGGGAGGCGTCACTCCTCACCATGGTCATCTTGCCGCCCATCCGCAAGTCAATGGTCACATCCCTTTGCAGTCGCAAGGCCAGAAGGGTCCTCCCATGAGCACTGCCCAAAAAATTGCTGCGCTAAACGAACAGGTTTGGCTTCAAATTGGTACGTGACGGCAATGCGCATACAGCTTGCTAGGCTTATGTGCATCGCGCGACGTATGCTAACAGCGTTTCCTTTTTCATTTAGGTGGCCTGACCGAGTTGATGGGTGACCTTGAAGGTGCAATGAATGCATACGAACAGGCCTTGCGACACAATCAATGGTCGATCCCTGCCATGAACGCGATATCATGTATCCTACGTACCAAGGAACAATTTCCGAAGGCGATTGAATATCTTCAAAATATTCTGAAGCTGGATCCGGCCAGTGGGGAAACATGGGGAAGCTTGGGTATGTCCTTACTACTATACTTGTCATGGATCACTTGCTAAAGGCTCAGGACATTGCCATCTCATGATGGACAACTTGCAAGAGGCATATACCTCTTACCAACAAGCGCTCTATCATCTGCGTGACCCTAAGGTATGCATTTCTAGTTCGTCACAGTATGACTCGAAACCTAACCTAGCGTGTCTTCAGGAACCTAAGTTGTGGTATGGCATCGGTATCCTTTACGATCGTTATGGCTCTCTTGATCACGCCGAAGAAGCCTTCTCTCAGGTTATGAGAATGGCTCCCGATTTCGAGAAGGCCAATGAGATCTACTTTAGATTGGGAATTATTTACAAGCAGCAGCAGAAGTTCAGTCAGAGTTTGGAGGTGAGAATTGATGCGATGAGAAATGGCAATGCACCGGTTCACTGATTCTTAATTTTAAGTGCTTCAAATATATCGTCACCGACCCTCCCAGGCCTCTCACGGAGGAAGACATTTGGTTCCAAATCGGCCACGTCCACGAGCAACAGAAAGACGTAAGCTCCTCGAACCCGTTACGAGTAAAAGACGTCTCGGTACTGACTCTGTTACAGTTTGATTCTGCGCAACAAGCTTATAGACGTGTTCTCGACCGTGATCCCAATCACGCAAAGGTCCTACAGCAGCTTGGGTGGCTGTATCACCAACAGAGCAACAGCTATGCCAGCCAAGAAAAGGCAATTGAGTACCTCGAGAAATCGGTTAGCGCAGGTAGGTTCTTTTGGTTTGGTTGGAAGCGGAAATGATTGAGTCTAATGGTATATCTTTGCATTAGATAACAGCGACGCGCAGAGTTGGTACCTACTTGGTCGATGCTACATGTCGCAAGCCAAGTATCCTAAGGCATATGAAGCTTATCAACAGGCTGTCTATCGGGATGGTCGGAACCCAACTTTCTGGTGTTCAATTGGTGTGCTTTATTACCAAATCAATCAGTACCGTGATGCGTTGGATGCCTACTCGCGTGCTATTCGCTTGAATCCTTACATCTCGGAGGTTTGGTATGACTTGGGAACTTTGGTAAGCTCAACGGTATCTGAGAATCCACCAATGAACAAACCTAACCTTCTACACAGTACGAGTCTTGCAACAACCAAATTGCGGATGCTCTTGATGCGTATGGTCGTGCTGCCGATTTGGACCCAACTAATGTCCACATCAAAGCACGTCTGCAGCTTCTTCAGAGTCAATTGTCGGGCAGCACTCAGAACAATGCTCCGGCTCCTCAACCTCAGGATGTTCATCCCCAGGCTTACCAGCCCGCTGGCGTCGGTGGCCCCCCGGCTCCTCAATGGGGAGCGCCAGCACCGACTGGAGGCCCTCCTCCCCAGCCTCCTGCTCCTCCAAGGCAGATCGCTGATTGGAATCGTGGCATCAACGAACTCCAGTCCCAGGCTCAGGCCCAGGCTGCTAATGGGTTCGACCACCGTGATGCAGTTCGAGCGCCTGCAGCCTTGCAGCAACCCAGCCCACGTCAGGAGCCAGGAAGGGGCTTCCCCGAGGCCCTCCGTACTCAGCCAACCACGGCCCGGTCTCCCAAGACTGCACTCACCGGTCCGGGTGTCTACGCCCCTGCGCATGCACTTCCTCAGCTTGCGAACCCGCCTGCGCCATCTCACGAACGCGCCCCTAGCGGTCCTGGTGGTTTCCCCTCTGGTACTCGAGGACAGTTACCTCCCGCTCCCACAGGACCTCCTCCTGCTGCTGGTGCGCCTAATGGTGCTCCCACTCCTGGCGGCCCTCTGCCTCCTTATCATCGACCATTCACCCCACCGGCAGAGATCCGGCCCATCCGTGATGAGCGCCCCTCGTCCCCTGGGTCCACATACCCACACCAGCAATATCATCATGGGCCTAGCGTGCCGGTACAGGGATCTAGCAGCACTGGAATTGCAGGTGGTGCACCCCCACCTCCCTCTGCCATCACCGCTGCCGAGGCCGCTGCCCGCGAACGTGAAGACCGTCCCGCCTCCGCAATGAAGCGTGGTCGCGAGTGGGAATCAGACTCCGCCCCCGTGAAGAAGATTGCAAATGAAGAAAGTCGTGCCCGCCTCGACGAACAGATTTCTCGCCGTGTCACTCCCCCAAACCGCATGCCTTCCCCTGGCGAGATGCAGCGCCGTAGCTCGTCTGAGGCTCGACGGGAGGACCAACGTCGTATCAATGAAAGCTATCATCCCTCCGAGGCCGCCCATCACCCTCCAACACTGCCATCCATTCAGCACATGCCCCAGCATGCCTCTGGCTCTGGCCTTCCACCAATGGCTGAGAGTGTTGCTCCCGCTGCCAACGGACCTCAGCCTGGACCCTCCGCCCCTGTACAAGTTAAAGAGGAACCTGCGCGCGGCGAGCAAGCGCCTGCACATGAGCCCGCTGCACGTAAGATGGACGTGGATGAGAACTACGATGACGACGGCGATGACGAGAAAAGGACCAGTGCTGCTGTAAAGGGCAGCCCTTCTACCAGTGGGTCAGTCAATCCTAATAATGCCAATGGCAGTCAGACTTCTCAAACGAAACTGGAGTCTACTGCCTAATATATTCCTTCATTGAATGGTGTTCGTGCTATTTCCAGTGATGAAACTACCATGTTGCCTATGGATTGAGCCTGATTTAAAAGCTCATACGAAGTTATCAAGCATGAGACTTCCCTGTTGCCTTCGTTTACTTCTGCTTTCTTTCCCTTTATATACTTCTTCGACTTCTTCTTCTTCTTTTCTTTTCCTCTTTCTTTTCTGTTCTCCCTCTTTTGGGCTCACCATATCCTGGTGGTGTTCACAATCGTCTGCTGTCTTAGCCATTTGGTCTGTATTGTATGAGTCCGATCGGCACAATAGGAAGGCGGTGCAGGTTTCTTAACTTGCGCTTTTGTATCTATTGCACTTTTTTTTTTCATTTTTAAGGTCCCTGTTTTGTTACATTTGTGTACCGTGCGACAACCCATCCGTTCTCATCTCCTGTCTTAGTCTTTTTAACTATGAATGATTGAAGGTAGTAACTACAAAAATGGCAAACTTGGTCAATTAAGCAAGGCACTTTGGTAAGACAGTGGCTATCATAGTCATGAGTAAGACCGCAAAAGATATGTTGTGGTGTGATACGAATCTGTCCGTGCAACCGTCAGCCCGTGTTGACAAAGCCGGAAGCAGATGTACAACTTCTAAAGTAGTACCGTTGAAGCACTGGTAGGGCTTTCGCTGAAAGACACGAAACGCTGTGGTCCGGGGCGCCAACGGCGGTTACTCGAAAAGGGATAGTTCCCGACATAGGTTGATGCCTCAGGCGAGAAACACTCACGGGTGGTCGCTTACCCTCCTAAGAAGCTCTAACCGGAGTGGGCTTAGCGGAGACATCGCTTAGGTCAGCCCACACTCGTTAAGCGGTGCAAAATATGAGTTTGCGGCCAATTTCAAAGATAGACATTGTCACTCACCACTTCGACGACTAACGACAACAGGGTCAAGATGTGAGTCTCCTCGCTGGCGCATGGCTATCATGACTGACAATGTATCAAATCGCTGATTTTATTTCTACAACAGGAGTCACCGGAAGTACGAAGCGCCTCGGCACGGTTCGTCAATCTCTGTTTTTCGCTCGGACGGCTTCGAATCTTGAGGTCGTGGGTGTGTTTTGTGTGCGTCCTACTGACACAGGTTTTTACAGGCTCTCTTGCCTACCTGCCCCGCAAGCGCGCTGCCAGACACCGTGGAAAGGTCAAGAGGTCAGTTTAGGATAAAAATTTTCATGTTCAAATGGGATATGTGAAGACAGGATACTAAGACCACGGCAGCTTCCCCAAGGATGACCCCAAGAAGCCCGTCCACCTGACGGCCTCCATGGGCTACAAGGCCGGTATGACCACTGTTGTCCGTGACCTTGACAGACCCGGTGCCAAGATGCACAAGAAGGAGATTGTCGAGGCTGTTACCATCGTCGAGACTCCTCCCGTACGTTTCATCTACCCATGAAGATATCTTTTCTTGACCCGAGTATGTGGGTATTTTTGATGTACTTGATGTACTTACAATTCTTTAGCTTGTCGCTGTCGGTGTCGTCGGTTACATTGAGACTCCCCGTGGTCTCCGCTCTCTCACCACCGTCTGGGCTGAGCACTTGAGCGACGAGGTCAAGCGCCGCTTCTACAAGAACTGGTACAAGAGCAAGAAGAAGGCCTTCACCAAGTACGCCAAGCAGCATGCTGAGGAGAGCGGCGCCTCCATCACCCGCGAGATGGAGCGCATCAAGAAGTACTGCACTGTCGTCCGTGTGCTCGCCCACACCCAGATCCGCAAGACCCCTCTCAAGCAGAAGAAGGCCCACCTTATGGAGATCCAGGTCAACGGTGGCTCCGTTGCCGACAAGGTTGACTTCGCCCGCAACCTCTTCGAGAAGCCCATTGAGATCGACAGCGTCTTCGAGAAGGACGAGATGATCGATGTCATTGCTGTCACCAAGGGTCATGGTTTCCAGGGTGTCACCAGCCGTTGGGGTACCAAGAAGCTTCCCCGTAAGACTCACAAGGGTCTGCGTAAGGTCGCTTGTATCGGTGCCTGGCATCCCAACCATGTCCAGTGGACTGTTGCCCGTGCTGGTCAGATGGGTTACCACCACCGTACCTCCTGCAACCACAAGGTCTTCCGTATCGGCAAGGGCACTGACGAGGCCAACGCCTCCACCGAGTTCGATATCTCCAAGAAGCAGATCACTCCGTAAGTTACCCCGGCGACAAGAGCATCTATCCCCTTTAGTGATCCAGTAACTGATTGTTCCTGCAGCATGGGTGGCTTCGTCCGCTACGGTGAGGTTAAGAACGACTTCGTCATGCTCAAGGGCTCCATCCCTGGTGTCAAGAAGCGTGTCATGACCCTGCGTAAGACCCTCTACCCCCAGACCAGCCGCAGGGCCACCGAGAAGGTCGAGCTCAAGTGGATCGATACCTCTTCCGAGTTCGGTCACGGTGCCTTCCAGACCCCCGAGGAGAAGCGCGCTTTCTTGGGTACCCTCAAGAAGGACCTCGTTACTTCTGCTTAAGGTGTTTATGGATATGATACGGTGTAGTGCAAATTATTTATTTTTTCAATAAAAAAGCGAATACCTTCCAAGTCTACTGTGCGACTGGAGATAGTCCTTTTTCTTTCTGTTAGGTTTACGTAGCTGCAAGGCAATTTCATGACATTCAAGACCCCAGAAACAATGAATTGAACCGGCAAAACGCCCATGTAGGAATGTCCATGTCTCTTAAGCCGATCTTGTAGTGTATAATTTATTTGAAATGTGGGAAATTCTCGGTTTGTGCAGTTTGTGCGACGGGAAGAACGCTTTGAACCACTTAAGAAAATAAAAAGCTCCAATCACACCAAGTCGGTGGTGAGGTTTATTTTTTATCTATAATCTAGCACCACTCCTTTCTCTCGAAATCTACCAATTGTGGCCCCCTTCTCTGTATCTTCATCCTTCGAATACCATCTGCGGTGGCAAACCCTTCCCAAAACCGATGTCACTGAGCTGCCGAGGGCATTGCGTCATTGATCGCATCTGGAGTTGGGCCTCAACTTCAACCTCGTCGCCAAAGATCCTCAACATTCCCTTTCGTCCTTCGATCATTCGAAATCATCCCCAGTCCTCCCGCCAAATCCATTATCCTCACAAGACACTCTTTGTGAGTCATAGCCGAACACGCGACGGCATTTCTATCTCAACATCTACTACCCCTCTTCCAACTACCATCTCGCGCACAATGTCCGACGACGCTTACATGTCCTTCCTGGGCAAAGCCAACGCGGATCTCGATACTGCGCGAGCCCAACAATCGCAGGGTTCCTCATCCGCCGTCCGCACCGAAACCGTCGAAATGGGCGTTCACATCCCTGCTCCACTGACATCGGTCGACGCCTACTACGTCTCCGAAACCGATGAACCGTTCGAACCGGTCGCACTGCGATGGGACGGTGCTTCTAGGGGAATCTTCCCTGATCCTTGTACGTGATTGGTCCCCCTACACCAGGACAATCTTTACCTTTTCAAAAAAGAGCTTATGCTAACAATCTCCTACCACGCAGCACATCTGTCGAGCCTTATCTCGCCGAATGCCGATCTCTCTGAGTCGATTACGAGCTTGTCGCCGTCGCACTTTGACCCGAGGAACCAGTACCCGTCTGCAATGCGGGCTGTTCGCGCTGCGGCGTCGGAGGCCTCCGGGGGTGATGAGTCTGCTGTGGATGTGAAGGTGTATCGGGTTGGGGTTGGGTCGTCGAGGGTCGAGTATTGGATTCTTGCGGTGGATGCTGAGAATTCGTTGCTTGTGGGGTTGAGGGCGAAGGCTGTTGAGACTTAATGGTGTTATTTTGGTGGTGAGGGCGATGCTTTTCTCTTTTTCTTTGAGGCTTGTTTAATATTTATTTTCTTCGCTAAGCTCTTTCACTGGGATAATGGGATATTTATGCGTGTAATAAGGGAACTGGTGTGGTTTGGACTTATGGGTGTGAATCAAACTGTATGGTTACTTATTTGGATGCTCTTGCTGTAGCAAAAGTCAAACTCCCAATATTTCAGGCATTCGGGAGGAACCTATATCCTATCTACCTCTTCAAAGTTAGACGGGGATAGCGAGGCGATGTTATACTTGGTAGATAGGGTGCTATGAGCAAGTAACTATCTACTCTACTCTGTTTTAGCTTATGAGTAGACACTCACGTTCGTTCGTTGGTATATATATAAAGCTATCCAGTTTGCGTAACTGAGCTAGAGGACATGGGAGAAATAGCGATCCACAAACTGACGAAAATATCTTTCTTTCTGTATGATCATTCCATTATAAATATATCCACTAATCAAAGAATAAATACCTCAAGGATACTGTGTTCAAAGCCACCTAAACAGTCAAGATAGCCTCGTGGTCCAAACAGTACCAATGTCTCAGAACGTTAAAAAAAATAAATATAAAGCAGAGGATTCATGAGGCCCCACCAAAACGTAAAGAAAAAGAACAAGAAGTAGAGGTAGATACAGATTGTAACACCCTAGAAGGTACATACACCAATTACTTACTGTATGCAGGTTGATATCATCTGACTACGCAATGTGGTCCTATAAGTCCTGCAGCTTTGTGTTTGACGCAGGTGGGTGACATGCATGCAACCACAGGTCGAGTATGGGATGAACTGTGGTTTGGAGAGTGTTGAGGAACCCTGAAAAAGGGAGTCCAGCGGACATCGCATACCTATGTCTGTACCCCAGTGTGGAGTTCAGGGTATGTATTATAATTATAATGTACTAAGTGTTGGTTTGCGCAGGAATTTTTGTTATAAGTTATACATATATTTGTTTCGAGAGGAATAAGGGATTGTATGTATTGCATAAGATAAGACATCTAGGCATCTAAATTCTGTCCGTGTTTGTGTCGCACAAAGAGTCCGAAATTGATGGGAAAGAGGAAAAAGCCCAGAAGTAAAATAATTTTTTTTTTAAAAAAATTTTAAAATAAACCAAATAAAATAAGAGGATGCTAATGAGCAAGGGGCGGTCTGAAGAGGGAAAGGAATCATTCTATCATCTGATTTGATCCATATTTTTCTTTTTTTTCTTTCTTTTTTGGGTTGAGTTTCCAATTAATTTTCACCTTCCTTCTTGACTGTAGTACAATTGCATAGTGAATTACAATTTTTATTCCCCCACGAGATACTAACGCAACATGTCTCAGTTGGTGAAGGAATTCAACAATGAATGGCCCCACCGGGAAAATGCTGTTATTTTTGTCCGGCTATCAAAAAGCCCATTGAATGGGGCATGTCTCGGGATGGATGGGTTTAACACGCGTCCCTGCTGGACTAAGTAAATTAGGGTTGTCCGAATACATTACCAGGGTAAACGGTTGGCGCTAAGGTATTGCATCGGTACCTCTCATAACCATGTATGCATGTATATATACAAGAGGGGAAGCGGGGGAAACTGGTGATGTTTTTGTATGTAGATATATATACATACATCAAAAGGCCAAGCCTTGTTGATCCGTCATCAAGGCGAATCATTACTGGAAAGGATTTCGATGCCCGAATGGTTGGGGAAGGTGATTGGATCGGATGGGTTCCTTGGGATGGACGCATCTCGGCCGTTGCACGAAGAGTTCGGGACATCAATGATCATGGAAGCTGATACGGGCGTATAGCTTATTTGCAGCTCACAGGTGATTATATGACAGACTCTTGTCAAAGATGTACACTATATGATGTAACTGACATCGAACGCATCTCGGGTGATCTGCTGATGATCATGAAAGGATGAGCGATCGCTACAGTACCTTACAGGTAGGAGGGTTCTTCAAGTCCATCAACGGTACCAAGGAAGGAGGATTTGGGAATTTCATGTTCCGGTTAATTTTGAGGGTCCCAGCGGGGTGTTAGAAGACCATCTGGGATCGCGGAATGTTGGTATGGGGTGCCTTTGTCTGGCGGAATGAGGGGAAAGGGTAAACACAGGGTTTCAAGATTCCTCTACCAAGTCAAACCGGCTATGTACCCCATAAAATATGAGATGAGTCTCCTATTCAGCCTCACTACCTTCTCTCTTTGCCTTGTACACAGCCTTGCTGTTGCGATGACGATAGCTTCGTGCTCTGTCGTTATCGTAGATCTGATCTATCAGAGCCCCCAAGGCTAACGGCAAGGACGCGTGTTCGGGAACGATATGTATAGGCAGGAGCTTCGCCTATTTTCCCGTGTGAGGCAGTCATCGGAGGTGGTATTTTTTTTTCCAGGATTTTCTTTACTTAATTTTCAATGGTTCCCAAAAGATCAGCGGATAGATATGAGTTGGAGCCTAGGGGCAGGTTCTTCTGGAGGGGAAAGAAAATTCAGGGGAGCTCTGGGCGTGGGAATCTTTGCGATTATCCTTCCAGACAAGATGAAATATAGTATTATCAGCTGTAGAGTTCATTTGATCAATGAGATATGTATGTAGCACTAGGTAACTAAAAGAGGCCCAGGTTCATTGTTCATGGAACCTGCCTGCTTCTTTTCTCGATACCATTACCATACCAATACGGAACCCACCCGAGTGATGAACCCTGCTCTAAAGGCTTCAACAAGGCGCTAAATCATCGAATAACGCTTAGTTGCCGAGCCTTAGGGTTTGTTTCGGGTCCACTTTGCAACGATCTTAGATTCCATGGAACACTTTCTTGCTGGGACAGTCCGAAGTAGCAACGGGATTCTTCTTGAGCATTCCTGAAACTCGCTTGGTGGATGTTTCGGTTTGGAGGGGGGGGAATCCATGAAAATATTCCGAACTCCAGGGGTTCTAGAGCGAAAAGGGAAAAGCAATAATAATCAAAATCGAAAAACAAACCCCAAATCGAAGAGAAAAAACTAATCAGGGGAGTAAGTTCTAGGCCCCCAAAACCATACTACGAACAGGTACCTGCAGGAGTCGAAGTTTTTATCCTCTTTTTTCTCTTTTTCTTTTTTCTCACTTTTTTTTTCCAGCGTTACGCCACCGGGCCACCTTCTTAATCATTATTCTAGGCTGCGAATCGTCCACAAAAAATGGCGATGATCCCCACCTGCAGGGGTCCTAGTGGCCAATGATCCCCGGGGGGAGACTATTTAAAAAGCATTCTTAGCTCTTTGATAACAACAGGACCGTCGGTGGTATCTTTCTCTCATGCCGATTCCTGCTTTGTTTGGATGGTTTCATTACTGTTCACCGATTACTCTCCTCATTCTTATTTGTTATTCTCTTCTCTGGCACAGCCTTAACAGGTGCCTATTATTATTATTATTATTATTATTATTATTATGGTGGCCTGCGTAATTAACTGGTATAGTAGTAGACAAAGAGGGAAGGGAAGGATAAATAGAAAAGGATAATTTCACCAAAAAAATAAATAAATAAAAAACGAAAAAGCTTTGCCATGCTATGTAGGAACAAGCCAAACAGGGATTGGCATTGACAACTATCCACTCCTTTTCCTTGACTGTCGTTCTTTGTGGCATCCTGATCTTCATTCCATCTCGCCCGCTTTTGCTTTTTCTTTGTTTCCTTTTACCTCTTCCTCTTCCTCTCCCTCTTCCCTTTCCCCTCTTCTCCCAGTCTCAACGCCAATCCGACCTGTCGCCCTTGCCGTGTCTTTTACTCCAACAACACATACATACCCTCTCTTATGCTTTCTGATCTTTACCGTTGATTCATTCGTCGTGTACCGATCCGCCTGAGACAATTGCGCATCCGGGTCTATTGTCCCGTCCATTCGTTCGTAGTCTTGTTTGTCTTTTGATACCCATAGCGCGCGTTCCTTGTCGCTCATTTACGCTCTTGTCTCAGAGTCACTCATTACCGACAATCGGTGTCGATTTATTGTTTAACACGATCAAAGCACTGCTGCTCATCTGGATGGAATTTCTGACTGTAGTTGTTTAATCGCTTGTATAACGAGGACTGAAGGATCACGTCAGTGCGATACATTGTCGATACCAAGGGCGACGAAGCAGTGCGAAACTGTCGACTTTCTGAGAAGGGAATCTTTGTTGGTTTCCCGTCCCCCTGGCATAACTCGCGTGGGCAACAAGATCAACGACAACAACAACGCCTATAGATCACCCATCACATAATCTATAGCACCTCATTGCAAGATGTCGGACGACCCCATCGGCCAATCGGCTCGAGAAACGCCTCATATTCGACTCAATTCTGGCCAACATGATCCGTTCAGTGATTCAGAGGAGACTTTTACACCGGTCTCTAACCAGGGAGCCATTGGACGCGCCTTGACGCCAGGCGTGCCGAATTCACCGTCCACAGGGACATTCCAAACCATGCAGACCGGGCTTGGTTCGCCAACCCCTCAGGAGTCGACCGAGTTCTTATTACCGCCACGACCCCAGAGACACCGAGAACCATATGAGCCATATCAATCACCGGATATGTCAGCGCAATCGTCAAGGCGGACCAGCTGGAGCTCGGAGGCTGGGGGCGACAGTAGAGGATACTTCTATCCCCGCTACGAGGACATGAGATCTCTGTCGCAGGGGGAGGTTGATGAGAACGATGTGAATACACAAACGGTAACGGAGAAGTTCAACATCATGCCGTCGGAAGGCCTGCTCCTATTCCCGGAGGATGTAGAAAAGGACGATTATCTGCACAACCCTAGTCCAGAGGACAAAGAACGTGACTGTGACATCTGGAATCGGCGAGGCATCATCAATGGCGGGGGTTTGGTCTTAATGATACTTGGCCTCTTGATGTTGTTCATCGGTTACCCTGTTTTGTATGACGTATACCCTTCTTCGGTCATCTTTGGGGTCTGACGACTAACTATTGCTAGAACCGCTGTCCGGGGATTGGAAAAGTCTGGCTCCGTCTGTGAAGCTGGGGACACGCTGTGTCTTGATGTTGGAGACCGCCCCATACTTTCGAATTTACGGACCGGGTTGATTGACCCGGATACGCCGGCCTCCGCAAAGAAGAAGAAGACGAGCGATGGCAAGGAATGGGAGCTGGTGGTTAGTTTGGATACTTGGACGAGCTTCTTGGGTCCTGATCGCTGATTATTATAGTTTTCTGACGAGTTCAATAAGCCCGGGCGGACGTTCTATGATGGTGACGACCCTTTTTATCAGGCCGTCGATATCTGGTACGGCGTGACTCAGGATCTTGAGGTTTGTCCACCATCGATGACTTTCGAAAGTTTGTCTCTAGCTGACCCACTTTATAGTGGTATGACCCTGATGCGGTTACGACAAAAGACGGGGTATTGGAGCTCCGGTTTGATGCATTTCCAAATCACGAATTGAAGTATCGATCCGGCATGCTTCAGAGTTGGAATAAATTATGCTTCACTGGTGGTCGTCTGGAAGCTAGTATATCCTTACCAGGAAATGGGGAAGTCTCCGGGTTCTGGCCAGGATTCTGGGCAATGGGTAATCTAGGACGACCGGGATATGCTGCCACTACGGAGGGGATGTGGCCGTATAGCTACTATGATGGTTGTGATGCGGGAATCACGCCAAACCAAAGTTCCACAGATGGTCTGAGCTGGCTACCCGGAATGCGCTTGCCTGCGTGTTCCTGCGATGGTGCAGAGCACCCTAGCCCTGGAAAATCTAGAAGTGCTCCGGAAATCGATGTGATTGAAGCCAGTGTTGCTGCTCTGAACGGTGATTCGGAAAAGATGGTAGGGTCGGTTTCTCAAAGTTTGCAGATGGCCCCATTCGATATCTGGTATATGCCTGATTACGGTACGTGCCCAAAATGGATAGACTTTCCAAAGTTTGGCCTTGTTAATGGTTTGGCAGATTACGCAGCTGTGTACAACCCGGCAATTACGGAAGTCAACGCCTATCGAGGTGGCCCATATCAGCAGGCAATGTCTGGCCTCACAAACCTCAACAATAACTGGTACAACGGCACAGAGTACCAGGTTTATGCCTTCGAGTACACACCAGGAGCTGTGGGCAATATCACCTGGTTTGTCGGCCAGGACAAAACGTGGACTCTCGACGGCAGAGCCCTTGGGCCCAACGGCAACGTTGGCCAGCGGATGATTCCTATGGAGCCATTGTCTATCATTATGAATTTGGGTATGGCATACAGTTTCGCTCCAGTCGATGACATTATCAAGAAATTCTTGCCCGGATACATGCGCATTGATTATCTCCGCATTTATCAGGATCCAGACAACAGGAGCCTTACCTGTGACCCACCAGGGTATGAAACAACGGAGTACATCGCGAAACACCCTAAGGCGTACAATAATTTCAACAAAACTACATGGTAAGCCGACCAGTGTTCCAAAAAAAAAGGATGATATTAACTGACGATTGGAAGGACTGATGCTGGATATGATTGGCCGAAAAACACATTCATGAATGAATGTTGAGTGTCGCACCAGTTTCGCTCTCCCAGCTATTGCATCTCTCTCCGAGTCTTCCGTCCGATACCTTTTCGAGACCTCTGGTTACACTGCGAGCCCCTTGTGTACCATCCCTGTATCATCACTGCGGTTGCGATTGATACTACTTCGCTCACTTATATCCCTCTTTGCTAAACGGCGTCTTTGGGTCCTCACGAGTCGTTTTAGCGGCATTGTGCTTTGGCGTTCGGTGGTTATCATGATTTTCATTCTGTTAAGAGCTGGCCGACCTAGGACTAGTCGCATCTGCGTACGCATCCAGCTCTGTCCGATGGTTGTATGCTGGGCTTCTTTTCCATGTTGTCTTTCTTCACTCTGTTTGTTATGCTGGCATTTACATGCGCATTTGTTGCTCTGTCATATTTCTCCTGTATACCTTTCTCATTTCCCCTTTTTTGTTCGCTCTTTTCTCCCGCAGAACTTCTTCCAAGCGCTCCACTCATTGCGCTTATCATATTTTATGATAGAACACGCTGTCCGACGAATCATGGACCGTCTTCTTTCCAACGAAACGAGGGTGTGATATGTATGAAGGTTCGAGGCGCAAGGAGGCGCTTCGCATTTGAGAACGATATTTATGTTGAGGGTAGCCCTCATCTCGCATTGGTTATGAATATAGAGGCATAATATTGAATTCAGATCTGTACAATTTATAGACCATGTTGATTGGTTATGACTAAGCCACCTGGGCATCACATGTGCACCTCCATCTTATCAGTTGTGCTCTATCAAGGCTCAAACTACTTCCTCTTCCCTATTTTGACGATCAGCCTGACATTACCTCGACTCCCCTGCTGGACAGGGTTGCTCTCTTGCTTTCTTTCTTTTTATTCTCCCATAAACGATCGAATTTCCCCCCACTTCAGGTTCACGGCTAGAACACAGTCTCCAACTCGCCAATTGTATACCGTGAGTAGCGCGTAACTCGTCTGTAGCTCAAACTAAACAAGGCGTACAGTCGAAGCCAGCCTCCGCATTGCATGAGTACTTGTCTCGGACAGCTCCTATTTTGCTTATTGTCCCTAGTGATCGCAACTGGGTCATTTCCTTGTGAAAATTATATCTGGGGCATTCTTCCATTGGCGTACGCCCCACTCGGATTTACTGTCCAATATTGCGTCCGTCGACGTTGCACTACTCGCTCTCAACCGTGCCAGAATAGAGAACCCCCTTTACTTCACATTGATCGTCAACATGTACAACCGCAACGTCCCAGCTCCAGGTCCTCACAGCCGCAATCCGATTGTGATCGACGACGAAAGTGAAGACGACGACATGAACGTCGATTATTCCGGACGGCAAACTCATCCACCCGGGATCGGTCTCGGTATGTCCCTCATCTACTGACTTAACCTCTTACGCAGCATCCTCGTCACCATCTCCTAAAGCCCGTCCCGACACATCAACATCTAGTATTGAAGAACACAAGCAGCTGACACCAACAGGATACGACCCAGAGATGAACCGCATGCGCGGCCTCTCAAACTACCACACAACCATCGAACAAGAAAAGAAAGTGCGCAGCCGTCTCCGCGAAGAAAGACACGCTGCGCTTTGTGTCCTGATGGACCGGGAACTTCTCACCGTGCAAGCATTGGCCGCGCAGGAGGTAAGTGCTCCTCATTCCATTCCATTCCATTCCGTTCATTCATTCATCGTACCCTCATTCGCTCAGTTCAACCATCGCCATCAGCGCTGGGGTTCTCGCCCTACACCCATGTCCTTCCCTGTTCAAATAAATTCTGATGGCAAAAGTAGACTCTTCCCCAAGCCCGTCGCCGCTTCTTGTCCAAACTTATTGCGCCCGAAGACCCCGAGGTAGCGGCCTCTATCCGCTCGGACATTTTTATCGTCCAGAACCAGTCCTCTCCATCTCCATCGAGTAATTCGGCCTTAGTTGTTCATCGGAGTGTTGTTGACGTTCACGAAACGGATGATGATGGTTGGAGGCGGCCCACCGACGCTGGAGGATCCGCGTCTGCGTTCTCATCGCCTGCTTCTTCGTCGAAGAATAAGGGGCGGTTGTCGACGCCAGATCGGGCGAGAGGTAAGGGGAAGGCGGCCGCTGGATCTGGATCTGGATCTGGCTCGGCGGGTCGGGGCCAGCATTTGAGAGAGAGGGAGAGGAGAAGAAGATGGAGTGGGGCTGAGAGGGAGGATGAGTTTGGGGTTTCGTCGTCTTGATCTTTGTTCTCTTTGTTCTCTCTTTCTCTTTCTTCTCTAAGTTATCGATGGACATTGTTTCCTAGATTTATGCATTTATTTTGTATGGATGATTGAAAGAAATGAATATTCACAATGGGCTCATGTATATATCCCTAAGGCCGTCCCATCCGTAAGATATCCTGATCGTCCCATAATCTACTATACAAAAAAGACAGACAACAACATAGCTAAACTCAAGGAAATGAGCGGGAAAAGAAAAACCAAAAGAAAAGGGAAAAAGAAAAATGTAGGTTCTACTCTCTATACAAGTGTAGATCACCAGAGCCACCTATCCGATTTGCTTCCAGAATCGTACCCAAGGGTATCATAGACCATACCATCTCTGCCTTTATTTTATCATGAATAGACTTCAACGGCCATCAAATGTACCTGAATTCAGGCAGGATTGGTCAAATTTACTTGAAACAAAGAACACGCTTTTGTCTACACATGTGTGACAAAGCAACGAGTAGTAGTCGGTGGTTTCAACACTCGACGTGCCCGACTCATCGATACAGCTCCCCGTCAGCGGCCATTTGGCCACAAGTGTGCATTCGGGTGGGAGCATCTGCACCCCCAACATGTTTATTAGCAAGCGATCGCCTTAGTTCCCAGGCTTTTCAGCGTTGAGCCGGCTCTCGACATCGCCAACTTGCTTACGCTCAGAAACTTCCCTGTTTTGCATACGTGCTCGTACGGCTTGAATGTTCATCAGCGTCAATCCTTGGGACAGTGGTGGATCCGGCTCTGAATAGAAAGGATGAAGTCTATGGGAAGTAGAGAACCGGACACGACCATCCCTCATGACTGGTAATTGTCATTGCAGGGGTTCCGAGCTCGAGGATAGTCGATTCAGATGAAGGTAAACATCCGTGCCATATCTAAGGAAGTCAGACTTTGCGGGAAAAAAGCGCAAACACTGGCAAAAGAAAAAAGTGGAAAATTACTTACCCTTCCATGCTGATTAACTTCAAGTCCCCACCAAAGTACCGAGCATACAGACGACTGATAGGCAACCCGTAACCGAAGCCGGCCATAGGGGCTTTGAAGTCGCTTTTGTCAAAATCAGGATCCAAATTGGGAGTTTGCTCCACCGTAGTGTACATGTATGTCCAAACCAGGGGGATCGCAGAACGAGGAATGCCACCGCCCTCATCAGACACTTTGATAGTAATATCTTCCTTGCCTTCGGCAATTATGACCTTAGTGACCGGAAAAGCTTCCTTGTCTGCTCCATGGGTCTCCACCACCGCACGCAGGGAGTTTTTCAAGGTTTCGAAGAGCATGTGAGATAAGTGACCCGGGACGTACATAAAGTTCAGGTCATCTTTACAGACAAGCTGGACCTTCGGAGCTTCAAAAAGACCATAATAATCCTCGCATACAAAACGGGCGTTATCAATAGCTTCTAGGGCGACCTCTCGAACGTTTGTCTTCGTACAGATAATACCAACGTAGTTTGGATGGCGAACGTGCGTTTGCTCCGTGAGAGCTATATGCTGGCCAATTAACATACGTATACCAATCCGAGACATGTAAAACCGATCGAGGAAGGACTGCACAGTCGAGTCAATCTGTAACCTTTGACGTTTCCGCTTCCATTCTAGGATGCCTTGAGCCACTGTGGTTACAACACTATCATGTCGCCGTTTGATCTGCTGGAGGGTCTTTGCGAAGCGCTCGTTGTAGTCATTCAACTCCGGTGGCCAATTTCCCTGCTCATCGGAAGGGACAAAATATCTTCGAGCCGCCGCAGCTGCAGCTTTTCCATTACCATTGTGATTTGATGCCGAGGAGGGAGAGGATCTATATTGCCCTTCCCTGATACTTGGGTTCTGTGTGGTTTCAGAGAGAATTTTTGAAGCACCACCGTTGATCCTCCCTGGACGTAGCAGCCGGGATTTCACTTCTTGCGTGAGAGTCGGTCGAGGCAGATTGATGATTTCCTTTATTTGATATTAGATATGAAGAACAACGAGGGGGCTTGTCTAGGATCGGGGCAGTCTTGGCTAGGGAACGAAGTTGGTGGTGAGTCATACCTCGAACGATTGTGCGTACCAGTCCTGGACCTTCTTGATAGAGGGCATTTCACTAAGTCCATCGGGGAGCTCTCCAAGATCTTGGACACGGTGTGCGAGACGAATAGGGAGCTCCTCGGAAAGGAATTGCGAGGCGCGAAACAGAGTTCCTACTTTAAATCACGATCGTGAGATCAGCGCATGCCCACCAGTCGTTGTTATGAGATCAATAGATTCCAAACGGGGAAGGATGGACACACCAGTCGAAGGTCTGTCTCCAAATTGGACCATCTGCCGAAGGGAGACACCAGTGGCGGGGAAGCTGGCATAATGTCTGATGGTCTCCATCAGCCTCTCCGACGGCTTCCACATGGTGTTTGGAGCTAATCAGGCCAGACGGCCCGAGAAAGTAACTTCTATAATCTCCTTATTACGTAGCAAAGATAAGTTTGGTGGATAGTATAGTGTGAAGCTGACAATGCTGGGCGCTAGAAGCTGTAAGATAGGAGGCGTTTGAAGTCAGGATGACTACTACCGAGGTAGAGTCCTCCGCTCACGGATGGCGGAGTACAGACGACTCGGGAGCAGGTGGAGTAGGCGCAGAGGGGACCGATAACAAGCGGCAAAGAGAAAGATGTAGGATGTAGAAAGTGGATTGAACAAAATTTCAGCAATCCATATGGGAATGAGCTTCGATTTCCCCGGATATATATTCTCTCAAGGACCCGGCGTAAATGAAGCGTAGACGAAGAAAAAGTGGAGGAGCTGATGAATGACTCTTTTGGCTGTTGCGGAGACTGTCTTTCCCGGGGGGGGGGGGTCACGTGTGGGGGGCTCCCGTGCATGGCCGAGGGACAACCAATATCGTCCGATCCTCAGGCCATCAACCCTCAAAGCACCGCCAAAAATACAATGGCCCTTTTCTACTTCTTTCACCAGTACAAAAAATGAATTCCCTTGTTTTGGGCGCCTTAAACTGGGCTTGAAACCGAGTAACCGGGATAATAGTGTTTCCCCAATCTTTTTTTGGGTTACTCAACCCCAGATCGGACTGTCTGATGCTTATCGCCCAACTAGTATTGCCGATGAGAATGTGAAAATTGGTCCCGAGTTTTTCCCCTTCGCCCGAAAATCATTCGACTTCTACTCCCAAGTGCTCCGACCAGTCTGGATCTTTCCCCGGAAATACGAAAGGAAATCATAGAATTGAATCCTGACCCTCTTGAGACAAGTCTTCGTCAGCGGGATGAGTTTTTAGGGTTTCTCCTATCCGCGGGTCGCAAAGAACCCAGATCAGGTTGTATCAAAGCTCCCGGATTGGTGGTTGTGTCTAGAGTGATTGTCACATGTTTGTTGGATATGTGTTCTAGAGACAAATGCCTTGTCCTCTGGAGGGAGGGGGCTTTTACTTTCAAGGATTCTAGAGAGGGTGGTAAATAGTTACGAACGGATCCTCATTCTTTCCGCATGGAACACAATATGCTTTCAGCTTATACTCAAATTTCTTAGGGTGTGACAAGCCAAGAAATTGCCGTTTGGGTTCGAAAGACCCAATGAATGGCATTGACAGATCTGCCTTTCGGGAGAGAGTCCGTAGTGAGACAAGTCGATCGTACTAATGGCACTGACTGACTCTTTGTCACCTGCATGTCCCGTGACACAACCACGGTGAGATTAAAACCTAATCTTTAATGGTGGTTCGAAGAGAGTTGATACATATATAACTATAAAAAAAATAAAAATAAATTCGAGCGATCGTCATCGACTGCCTTTACAAATACGGGGTAGACGAAACCATGCTATAGGGGCCTAGCTTCTAGAAGCCCAACGCCATGGTGTCTCTTGTCGACTATATCTTCAGTAACCTAGTCTATACTGTCTATACTGTGACTGGTACAAATATCTTCCCATGAAGTAAACGTTTCGTACCTTGAACAACAACTCACTCGATTGGGAACTTCACGCTGCGAGGTAGGAGAACAATCTAAAAAAAAAAAAAAAAAAAGGAAAATTGATACTTCTATATTTGGAAATGACGATTGAAGAAAGGATAGTGTGTCAATAGTATATTGGAGGCATTGCTCTCTCAGGGACCAGCTTACATTACGCCAAATTACGTTGACCGGTTCTATTTGAGGAGAGCTAGTACTGATAAAGCGACCAATATAGTTTGAGGGTAGCAATAGTGAGTCTATTCATCCAAAAGCCGAGTCGATGGGGATTGCCACCTGGTGGCATTGTCCTGTCCTGGCAGTAGTAATGTCATCACACCGAAAAATTGGACGGGTGCTGGGGGAGGGATCTTATTCGTAGCCTTGTCTGCTGTTTCGTGAGATGTTAACCACGATAGCATCATGGCTCACAGATCGTGGCTCACACCGCTTTCATGATCTAGATGGTTTCTATTCTGCCTTCGATGCAGCGACTCTGGACCTGGGGGAGCTGACGAACGATTGCTCACGTGACGGCCCATTGGGTGGGAAGTTTTGCGCAAAACAGCGTCAGATTCTGCATTCCGACCTGTCAGTCGGAACTGGAGGTTCAAGTTGTTCTTTCATGAAATGGAGTCCCTACAAGAAGAGACAGCCAATAGGAAGGCAACGCTGTTAAGCACACTGTAACTGTAATTTGAGGGTGTGGAGAATGAGGTGGAAAGCCAGCCCTAGTTGGTCTTAGCGGGCGCCTGTCAAGAACAGTCGCTGGAAGTATTTCCACGACGATCACCGCCGGCAACCCGCTTAGGGCAGCACTGTTCAATCACTAGAATTGGATGTTGAAAAGACTTGCAGTTTGTCCTCTCTTTTTTTTTTTGTTTTTCCCTTCTCATGTGGCTTGGCTTAAAGCATGCCGGAAACAGAAAAAAAGGGTTACGGAAGTACTAAAGATATAGATCATCCAACTTGTCATGTCAATGGCCCACTAAAAGACTGTGATCCGCACGACAGTTGGCTGAACCAATACTTCCGAGTCGATGTTTTCTTTTTCCTTTCTTTGTATTAGTACAGATGTACCCTGTCGTGTGGATTAAATTGTTTTCCAAAAAAAATCGGCCGAATGATTGAATGAATGAATCAATGATGATGCAAAACTACTGGTAACCCCAAACTTTTTGTTGTGTGAAATTCTAGAAATTCTTTTTTTTGCTTCTTATTCTTGGCTTCTCCAACATAATAGACACACAAAAAGAATTCATATTTCACTTTTCAAAATTTCTGTTTCTTCCAGGTCGAATTTTAATTCCGCTGTTGTTTTTCTCGAAGGTAGTGCAGTAGTCTTTAATTAAATATTAGAGGACCAGCCGATGGCCTAGGATAATACTACTACACAAAAAAAAATGAAAAATAAAATTAAAAATAATAATCATATTGGACTGAGGGAATGAGGCAAAAAGAGAGAGGATCCGCAACAACTCCATGGAGATTACCTTTTTCGCCCTCATGCTGGTTGTATGCCCTTTTTCTACCCGTTACTGGCCCTCACTTACTGAACCGCCCCTCTCACTATCCCTCTGGCCTTTTTTGTCTCTTCTCTTTTTTCTTTTCCTTTTTTTTTTTTACCCTCTTTCTTTTTTTCTTCTCTTTCCTTCTTTTTTTTTTCTTTCCCTGGTAGTGGATTTTGGTATCGTCTTGTATTGTCGTGGCGTGGCTGGGGGAATCATAATCAACGGTTTCTTCATCTTCCAGGATCGTTGGAAAAGAAAAAAAAAAGCGATGATTTAAAAAGGTGGACTTAACAATCGAGGAACAAGAACCAAAATTATTCAAATACACCAATTTTGGAGAAGCCGGAGAAAGGAGAGGTGTTGAAGGAGCGCAAAGAAAAAAAAAGGATAAATTTGAAGACCACGAAAATTCCCAATTGGGAAATAGCAGAGGAAGCTGAACGCACGACTTCCTTATTGAAAGTGCCCCTCTCTCAGCAACTTCCTTTCACAACTAACTATTCACTACAACAATTACACCCCTCCTCCTCTCTGACGCTAAACTACTCCCTCTTGTTCCCCTTTTCCTTCTCTCTTGTATTCCTAATTCTTTTTTGCCACTAAGAAAGACCTACTCCTGAACAGATGCATCACTTCTAAAGACTACACCATCCTTCTCACTCATACTTCCGCACTGTCCACCCCCCCCTACTACTCCTTTACCCCCGACCTCAGGTGCATGTAAACATGCCAGCTATGTCTCGTCGCCGTGCTTCTCATAGTGAACCAATAGCCTCGTCGTCGGCGAACGAAGCCTTTGCATATTCCTTTACCACAATGCAGCAGAGTAATCGGCCACAGCGCCGCGGTCCGATTGAAGGCCCCAACGGACGCAGGCTGGTTCGCAGAGTTACCTGGCGCTCTTCGACTTACAAGCTGATGGCGTCACTTTGGGTCCTGGGTGTCTTCTACATCGTCTGGCTCATCCGGGATATCTTCTATCTTCCCTTCACCCGTACGCAACCCGAAGCGATCACCACCAGTGCCTCTCAGGAGTGAGTTCGACGCCCCTGGAGTTGTGGGGACCGTGACGTGAATGTAGAATCAAACTGACACATCTTGCCAGCAGTTTCCTGGAGCAGTATGTTGGACACCAGGAGTGTGGTATATCGTCCTTTGCTCTCTATGAGCCCCCTAAAATCGGTGATCAGGGGGTATCAAGCCATTCGTACTGTCAAACCCGTGATTCCTTGCTAACGGCGATGAGTAACGGCGGCCGACATGGTTTTGACGAGGCGTATACTTCTAAAGGTGAGTGAGATGTTGACTGTGACCTGTTGATGCCCCTGAGAAGCCCCAAGTCTCATCAGTTCTCGCTCCTTGTTCCCTCTTCGTTATTTTAAAGGTGTTGACTGACGCTGGTCATCAAGGTTGCTTCTATCGCTGGTATACCAACTCTGAAATTTGTGACATCCTGCAAAAGTTCGACGCACTTGTTTTCGTTGGCGACGAAACTCTCGCCGATGTATACGCAGGGTTCAATATCCTTCTTCGAGGGAATCTGGCGACTGGTGCCATGAGAGAGTCCGAATTGACTAATGAGCAACTTGAAAAATGCAGATGCGGCTCACAGTTTACCAGCGCCTCTTGCCTGCCGTTGAGGGTTACCTCTAGCGACCAGGTAGAGAAGCAGAACGGCAGAAAAGCACCCGCAGGTCCAAATGCCTGTTCAGTCTGTGAGCATACTACCCTTTGATGATCTCCTGACCTCTTTAGGTCCGAAGTACTAATAAGGTCTGTTATGTAGCTACTTCCCACGCTTTCGTGACGGCAACGAGCTCACCTGCCTTGAAGAGTGCCCATGAAAGATTCCGACGTCTCATCAGCCGAGGGAGTGGCCGGGGAAAACCTGTTCCGGTGATCCAGAGTCTCTCCCTTTCGACCTCCTACTCACTGACGATTGCCGGAAATAGCATGGATGAATGGCTAGCACTGGCCAAATCTAGCAAGCATGATACGCCTTTCCTCTGGATAGGCCCAACAGCTCCAGGCCACCAGAAACCCTCTGAAAACAACGTTCACGCGAGTAGTTGGCAGTACGCGTTGGACACATCTGAAGCCGCGCGAGCTAGAGGTATGGAAGCCTTGGGGATGTACAACGCGACTTTGCAAGCAGATAGCCGGGATGGTATGCACGATGGTGAGAAGGTGGCATTGATCCAGGCGATGATGGTGAGTTCTCTATCTTTTACAAAATCAAATGCCTGTCTTAACACAGTGGCTCTTCTTAGGTTATCAACTGGTTATCAATGCTCTAGGCCGCGGGACAATTCAAAGCTGGGTCATAGCAGCATGGATGTAATACCGCATACTAGATGGCATGCTTAAGATACATGACCGTTAGGGTTGACTATGTTTTGGGTAGGATGTGGTGAGGTATGCAATGGCTTTTTCTTTCATTGTTGCAATAAATGCGAAAATTCTTCCTCCTTTCTTTCTTTGTTTCCTTTTTTTTCTCCTTCTCTTACTCATGAAAAATTTGCTGAGTTATTCTTCACAGCCTACATAGACTTATCTTACACGAGATTGACGCATTGAACGACAAATTTTTTTTTCCATTTCTGCATGCTTTTGTTGCATTGCAGTGCTACTTTTCTCTTTTGATTCCCAACATCCTGTATAGTACGTTCAAAAGTTCAAAAAGAAGGAGCGATCTAGAAGAGCAGGAGCTGGACCCACACTCTCATATTTGAAGCATCCCAGTCCATTTTTAAGATACCAATCATTGTGCGATTTCCGTTTCTGATTTTCCCTCTCGCTGATGTGTATATTACTAATTTGTATCTTACACGTTTGAAATGGTATTCCTTAATATATTTGTACTTGTAATACAATCCACATGTATCTTTTGTTTTTATTTATTATTATTTTTTTGTCTGACCTCACAGGTACCCCTCATTATTAGAGTGGGACGGCGGGGTCATGGTGTGAACGGACTGTGTGATATGTTTTACTCTGGAGTTAACACGAATAGTGGAACCTGCTGTGTCTTACGGTCTTACTATTAGTTGGTGGATCGAAGGTACTTCTGTACAGGGACGATGACCGTTTGGTGATAGCCCTAATCTAACACAAACAGTAGTGAGTTTAGTGTAAATGCAAATTTTTTGAACTAAGCAGAGTTAAAGAGATACGGTATTATATTATATTACAAGTACTATAGATAGAAACCTAGGTAGAGTAGGTGATAGTCCGCCATAACAGAAGGAGAGAAGGAGAGAGAAGAGCACAAGAAACGTCTCAGTCATCAATTACTATATACATAATTGGAGTTCCTTTTTAGGGAAAAAGAAAACTTTTGCGCAACGTGAAATTGACTCTTTATGTTTTCGGGTGATCCATGAGATAGAGAGTTCCTATCCATTCATGCCTTTTCACATTCCTTAGGAAGGGGATGTATACCGAATACAGGTAACTTATCCTTCCCCCCTTTCGAGTCTGGCCTGCACTTTGAGGAAAAGCTATGTATGTATGTGTATGTGCGTTTGCATAATATGCAACTTTAAACGCTTAGCGCAGAGGTCTCGGCCTTGGCGATGTAGGATGCATATGGTTCGAGGACCTTCTTAACCTCAGTGGAGGTGAACTTCTCGACTTGCTGGGGAGCACGGCCGACGAAGGTGCTGGGGTCGAGGAGGGCGTCAAGTTCGGGCAGGATGGGGTTGAAGAATGCGGTGCGGCGAATACGGTCGAGAAGGTCGTTGTCTTTGCCCTGCTTCTTGACGTTGTCTGCTGCTTGGTGGGAGAGAACGCCTGTGATGGAGTAGTTAGACATGAGAAGGGGTATATATTATGTTTTCGTTCATGAGGGGTTTCTTACGGATCTCCTCGTGGGCGTCCTGGCGGGAAAGTCCCTTCTTCACGCAGGCCATGATGATCTGGGTTCATTAATATGTTTATCCGTTAAAATCGTGTTATCGCGGGAATAGCTTACGTTCTCACTAGCCATCTAGTTAGTGGGTGATTTTATTTTTGATGAGTTGAAGGGGAGCTTACGTGGCCATGAAGGGGAGCTCGTCGTTTACACGGCGCTTGATGACTTCGGGGTAAACAACAAAACCGGAAGTAACGTTGTCTTCCAGGGAGTTAGTCAACTGTGTAGAGGCGACTTTGGCGTATACTTACTCAGGAGAATGAGACAGGCGTCAGCAGAGAGATAGAGCTCAGGAATGCTGATACGACGAATGGCACTGTCATCCTGTGGTTGTTAATATATCTCGGAAGAAAAAAGTTCAATATCGATCCCTACCAGAGAACGCTCAAACCACTGCGCGGAGTAGGTGTCCAACGCATCCTTGGGGAGGTTCTGAAGGTGTCTTCCGAGCGAGCACAAACGCTCAGACCGCATGGGGTTACGCTTGTAAGCCTGTGTGATCCCGGATCCGGTCAGATAAAAAGAAGCGCTCTCTGTAACTATGTATAATTACTAACCATCGCGCTGCTGCCAATCTGGTCCTTCTCGAAAGGCTCCTCAACCTCCTTAAGCATAGCCAAATGGCGGATATCAATGCCAATGCGCTCACAGGTGGATCCGAAGGATCCCAGTGCATTGCCGACATCAACGTCGATCTTTCGCGAGTAGGTCTGACTGGAAATGATGAATGCAGAGTCGAAACCGGCCTTCTTGGTGACAAGCTCGTCCAGTTGCTCGACCTTAGAGTGGTCTCCGTCGAAGATCTGGAGGAAAGAAGCCTGAGTACCGGTGGTGCCCTTGACTCCACGGAAGCGCAGGTCATCGCGTGCCCTTTCCAAGTTCCTCAGATCCATTAGCAAGTCCTGAATCCAGAGGCAAGCTCTCTTTCCGACAGTAACAAGCTGGGCGGGCTGGCCGTGGGTGAAACCGAGACAAGGCAAGTCCTTGTACTGCTGAGCGAACTGAGACAGCTTGTCAATCACGACGGCAAGCTTGGGAATGAGGATATCGAGACCATCGCGGAGGAAGATAAGATCCGCATTGTCCGTGCAGTAGCACGAGGTGGCACCCCAGTGGATGATACCGGCGGCGGCGGGTGCGACCTGGCCAAAAGCATGAACGTGGGCCATGACATCGTGTCGACGGCGCTTCTCCTCCTCAGCAGCAACCATGAACTCCTCATCTTGGATGGTAAGGTGGGCCTTCATCTGCTCAATGGCCTCGTCGGAGATAGAGAGGCCGAGTTCTGTGGCCGTTAGTCACGAGGCGTTCTCTGGTGACTAAGCTATGCAAACAATATATACCTTTCTCAGACTCCGCAAGCCACAGCCATAGTTGCCTCCATGTAGAGAACCGATTTCTCGGGGAGAAGAGATACTTCATCTCATTGCCTACAAACCCCGCAGTATTAGTACAAACCGCGGGCATTGGAGCATATTGCGGGGCACTTACTCGCATAACGCGAGTTGAGAGGGGTCTGGTAAACATCGTTACTTGAAGACATCTTGCTAGAAATGAATTGAAGCACTTCCACAAGGAATTGAGAGGCAAGAAGAGAGGGAAAAAGATATCGAGGGGGAGGGAGTGTGTGCGTGATCAACGGAAATTTTGCTTGCGGTGGCCCAGACTTAGCGGGGCTCCGCTTATCAGTCACGTTATGAGTTAAATCCGGAGGGGCTATCATCACATGATAGATATGGGTAAGGATTAAGGTATAACATTATAAAATAGTAATAGATCATATATGATAATCACAGCGTCCGGAAATTGAGCGCTGTGCATTCGAAACAATCACACCCGTCAAAAAATGCTAACTAGTAAAATATGGGACTGAACCCATGCAGACTTATCCCGATGCAGCGAGCTGTGCAGAAAGGCTTCCCTTGTCATACTTGACGTACTTGCCTCTGCCCTTATCAATTTCATGGTAGCGGTCCCAGAATCGTGCATATAAAGGCTCAAGCACAGCTTGCACCTCGCGCGTCAGGACATTTCGCACTTCTCGCTCCATATACAGACCCTTGTGACGAGAAACCAGTTCATCGAAGCTTGTATTGAACGCCTTGAACTTATCTTTGATGGCGTCCTTATCTTTCGATGAAAGAGATTTGACTATGGCGCTAGAATCAACAACACCCCCAGATGCGGGACGAGTCGACCCCCCAGCACCCCGAGATGTATACTGTACATCGAGTAGATACTGTGAAGTTTCCTTCCAAGCGTCCAGATAGGTCGAGGTGGCGCGTTTGCGAAAGGTGTCTACCCGTGCGATGCTGTCGGGAGAGCCTAGGTACCGTGCTAGCTCGGCGCTCGACCGGATAGAGCGGTCGACATTGCAAAAGACATTCGATAGGAAGACGCCCTGGACAGCTTTGGTGCGATGGAATGCCCGGCCCCGAGACTCCAGCGCTATCATAAGGGCCTCAATCATATCGAGAATAAAGTGCGATAGAAGTGTGGAACTATCTGGGTTGACATCCAAAGGAGCAGAACCCGACGCATTTGAAGCAGAGCGCCAGTTGCCGTCTCCTAAGGAGGTTAGGATAGATGCCAATGGTCCAGAATATCCAGTCAACGTGACCAAAGAGCTCATGACCTCGTTGACAAGAGGCACAGACCCCCCATCCGGTGGAAGCACTTGGATGGATGCAGCTTTCCGTTTTGTCTCTTCCAGCAATTCCGAGAGGGAGGACTTTGCGGTTTCACGAACAGGCCTTAGAGCTTCTATGAACATGCTCTTGAGCTCCCCTGTCTTTGAATCAACACGGTAAGACATTGCTGTGACAATCTCAATGATTTCGAAAGCCAAAAAGCAATCTGTCATGAGATTGGCTCTGATATACTGATTGAGCTCACGCAGGGTCTTCGAGTATTCAGCTAAAGCCGACTGGCATGTTGCTTGTAGAGCCATCCCCTGCTGGTCTCCTGTAAAGATTCGTGAGATGATATCGTGTTCGATGTATATGAAATTTTCCAAAGCATTCGAGTAAATGCCAATACCGTTGGTGCCTTGTTTATAAGGGCCATCATTAGCCCTCCTTTTCACGGTATTCAGAGATGCAGTGGCAAGATTTTGCAAGCTGGAAGAGATATATGGTCCTCGGATGTCAGCATATATATTAAGGGCAGCATTTCCACCGTCGCCACGTTGAGGGCTGTGGGTTGCTGCGGAATTGATTGCGGCACATATAGGTCCCAACTCTGCAACGGTTTCTTCCGGGATTGACGGAAACGATAGCTCTATATAGATTGATTAGTGCCGTTACTTCAAAGGCAAGGCCATACGTAGCGTTCCAACCGCACCTTTCGTCAAATAATGCAATGGCTCGATAGGGTTGACGTGGTCGCTCAACTTGCTTCGTAACAAGTCTTGAAGGCGAACGGCTCCGGTGTTCATTAAAGTGTTGAAATCAGAAATGGCTTTCTGGTTCGATCTTAAGTTTGTAGAATTTAAATCGACGAGCGCCTTTTCTACACGTTTTATGGCCGCCAAATACTGCGACAACTCGACATTTTGCGGGCTTCAAATGTGTTAGCTAGGTTATCCACTTCAACGACATCAACAAGAAATTCGCTTACCCAGAACGAATGATATCTTCCTCCCGATTCTTTGCTTCGAGGGGTTGACGCAGGCGATCAATGGCATCATTGACCTTATCAATGTTGCTGTTGGTGATTTGCAGTGATTGGGTATTACTGTAGATGGGCCCAATGGCGTGTTTCACGACGTTCCCCCCGGTTTCCAGCCGGACGAGGGAACCTTGGATTCCCCTGGTGAGAAGCTTAAGTTTCTCAAGATTGGCATACAACACCTCCACTTCCGCGCTCTCCTCCGCGTAAGCAGTATTCCTTGGAGCAACCATGGTCGGCAGGTCTCTCAATGATATGAGACAATCAAGAACTTGAAAAGATAACGATTTCACTCGCGCGCTTCTATCCCAAATACGTCATGTCTTTCTGGTCGGAGCCGAAGTAAGAGCTGTTGCAAGAAAATGAACAGCTGGCCGACGAGGCAGCTGGCCTCATGGAGCACGCATAATTAATTTATTGGAGCTTTGTTCACCCCAGACCAACCGCGGCATTTCAATAGGTTGCCTTTCCCACTCCGCAGTCAACCGCTAGCATCAAAGCGGTAGGCATCCGGTCCGTCTATTGTCCCGAATAATACACGTGATGTGATGTCATTCCTGCAGGGTCGGGAAAAGTTGGAGAAGAAAAGCTACAAATGGGATCGTCGTCGGTCTGGCCCACTCGCCATGGCCTTAAATGTCGGATGTTGGCCCTGTACTTCCCCTCCCTCCTGTGCAGTTCCCGTCACAACATGGTTGCTACGAAGGCATTGCGTCTTCGCTGGACCGTCCCTCCGGCTATTTTAATTGCATTGGGCAGTGGGGCGCTTTATTCTACTAGTGGCCAGACCCAGTACTACAAACATGCTGTACTACAATCCGATCAATCAGCTCAGTTTTCCACGTCTACAAACTACCATGCACAGAGACGATCTGGAAGATCACCATCTGTGAGCTTGCAGGGGAGCAATGGGACATCAAGCTCCGGAGACCATAGCGAACCAGGCTCAATATGGACGAACATATTACAGAAGTTCGACGGAGTAAAGCAAACGGTGGGTTCGACTGATTGGATCGAGATTGACAGCTTGAAAAATTACATCATGCCAGACTGGGCTCGGTTGCTTCCAGCGACAGTCCAAAAGCTCCAGCGTGAGCTCTCAATGGCCCCCGGTTCCCTTGCGGATGATATCTGGAAGGAGGCCCATGATCCGGATATCAACCCAGAAATATTGCAAAATGCAAGAGTTCGGGTGGGAAATGACCTATGCAGAGAGGAATTGGAGTTCAGGCGGAAAAGACGGGAGCACGGGGTGAGAGCACTTGCATCCTATCTGGGCATACCTGAAGAGGACATACATCCCGATGACGTCCCTATCATTGCAATGTGCGGTTCGGGAGGTGGTCTGCGGGCGCTTGTCGCTGGGACTGGGTCATACTTGGCCGCTCAGGAGGCCGGCTTGTGGGACTGTGTGACTTACACCGCCGGTGTCAGTGGCAGTTGCTGGTTGCAGACCCTGTATCATTCATCCATTACCGGGTGCAACTTTCAAAAATTGATGGATCATCTAAAACACCGGCTAGGTGTACATATAGCCTTCCCACCAAAGGCTCTCAATGCATTGACAACCGCCCCTACCAACAAATACCTCCTCAGTGGGTTGGTTGAGAAGTTGAAAGGCGACCCTGGTGCGGATTTCGGTTTGGTAGACATATACGGGATGTTGTTAGCTGCGAGACTGCTTGTACCAAAAGGAGAGCTTGGAGTCTCGGATCGAGATCTCAAGCTGTCCAACCAGAGATTCAACCTTGCAAATGGGGCTCATCCACTGCCTATCTACACCGCCGTCCGACATGAGATCCCGGTCCTTGAGAGCGACGAAGAAGGCCGCCAAAAGAAGCAACCGACGCCAGAGATGCTGATAAAAGAGTCTCAGGATGAAGCATGGTTCCAGTGGTTTGAGTTCACGCCATATGAATTTTTCTGCGAGGAGCTCGGTGCGGGTATACCCACATGGGCTCTAGGAAGACATTTCAATGAAGGAGTCAACCAAATCCCAAAGGGACACTATCCAATCCCTGAACTACGTGTCCCGGGTCTCATGGGAGTTTGGGGGAGTGCTTTCTGCGCGACCCTATCTCATTATTACAAGGAGGTACGGCCCCTGGTACGAGGCATCGCCGGTTTTGGGGGCATAGACTCTCTGATCGAAGGGAAGAGAAAAGACTTAGTCCGAGTCCACCCGATCGACCCTGCTACTATACCGAACTATGTACTAGGCATGAAGGATATTTTGCCGCCATCTTGTCCGGAGTCGATTTTCCACAGTTCACATCTGCGGTTAATGGATGCGGGAATGAGCAATAATCTACCCATTTACCCACTACTCCGACCCGGCAGAGACGTGGACATCGTTGTTGCTTTTGACGCTTCAGCCGACATAAAACAAGAAAACTGGCTTTCCGTTGTCGATGGGTACGCACGACAACGAGGTGTCAAAGGTTGGCCAATTGGAGCTGGTTGGCCGAAAGTGGGGACGAAGGTGAAGGAAACAGAGGAAAAGCTCCGCGAGGCCCAAAACATCACCGAGGACGCGCTCAATGCAAAGATACGGGAAGCCCAAGACAACGATAAGAACACTAGGAGCAATGGACAGGACCCAACAACAAACTGCAACGAGAGTCTCAGCGACCAAGACACAGATCTAGATTACTGCAACGTCTGGGTCGGAACCACCCAAGAGAAAGTTTCCGGTGAAGAACCACCTCCATCAAAGCGTCTTTTCCAACCCAGACACAAGGACCATTCGGAGTCCGATTTCCACCTAATGCGCCCTGACGCAGGTATCGCCGTCGTGTATTTCCCTCTGCTTCCAAACCCCTCTGCCCCAGAATTGCCTTCCAGTTCGTCGCTATCTAAACCCTGCCCCCCGGCTCAACAGTCAGAGACAAAGTCTTCTGCCAAGGTCTCCGATCCAGCAAAGCCCCTGACACCGCATCCTGGCTCCATTAATCCGGATGTTGACGACTTTCTCTCCACATGGAACTTCGTGTACAGCCCCGAACAAATCGACTCTGTCGTCGGCCTTGCCAAAGCCAATTTTGCTCAAGGCGAGGAACAAGTGAAACGCGTGGTCCGGGCCGTTTATGAGCGCAAGAAATCTGACCGACTGCGGCGCGAGGAAGAAGAGGCTCGACGATGGATGGAAGGGTTTGTGCCTCTTTGAGACGACGATCCTGCTCCCCCAACTAATACGTTACCACAAATATAAGTAGTATTAGAATATTCCTTATGTAAATATCTAATTTTTATGGGATTTGGTGAGGCTCCATGTTTTCTAATATGGCGCGGATTTTGTATGGGTATGCTGTATGTATGTACATGGACATATATGCCTGCAAGATTAATATATCCCAAAGTGTTCGCCATCCACATGCTATTTACATAGAGCATTAAGCTTAGTGTTCTTCGGAGAGCTCAAATCTTTTTGATCGCCATTCCCAAAGTATGACTGGACGCCTTCGAAGTCTTCACTTTCTACTCTGTTCAACGCCTGTCTTTGCTCTGCATCATTATCGTGTTTCCGGTGACCTAGCACCGAGTCATTATCGTCGCTTTCAGCAAGACTGACATCTTTGCTCTCATCCGTTTGCCTCCTGAGCCCTAGTTCCTTGCCTAGCATCTGCACCGAAGATGCAGCAGCCGCTGCTGCACTGCTGGCGGCGGTGGTGAGGCCGGTGACGATCGGGCTATCTGATTCAGACGTGGGCTCCTTGCTTTCCTTTTGGTCTTCTAGGCTCCTGTGAGCCCGTATTGGAATGTTCTCCTGATCTGGTGCAGCGAGCTGCTCTACTGGATCTTGGCCCCGCCAGTCAGCTGGATGGCTTTCGGAGATGGGTTCGCCGGGTTTGGGCTCGGTGATGGTTTTGCCCGGCGTGGCGGCCGTTTCTAACTTGTCTGGCGCGGTTGTCCCGGTTTGCGAGGAAGGTGGGTATCTCCATACTACTTTGAGTCGGTCGAGGGCCCGGACCCCTTTCCTGGAGGTGCCTTTTATTCCGTCCAGGTTATCCCATTCCGCTTCGAAGACACCTGAATCTTGCTTGTCGCCGCCTTCGAAGAAAGCGTTGAACCATATATGCGCGATGGACGTCACCATTGCCCAATCCTTGTAGGCCTTGCTTCTCCGTTCAAAATCAATGTTGATATCGGAGGTAGGGATGATGAGGGGCTTGCTGGGCCGAAAGAGGACGGCAGACGTGCCGCTTTGGATCCTTGAATCCTCATCGGATGAGCTCGAGCTAGATGAGCTGGACGATTCTGCTACGGGTGAGAAGGCCTCCTTGATACCGCTTTTTCGGCCACTACCATTCTTATCCTTCTTCAGCGACGACGAAGGCTTTACCTTCCCATCGTCCACAACGGAGCGCTCACTGCGGTTGAACAGGTGGAAGCTCTGAATCTTCTTGCCTTCGTCGACAAACCCCTCCACTGCAACCTTGACGCCATCTTTCAGGCCCCAGACATGCAGCTCGAGGATCTCCACCGGCCGCTCGGTATACGTTTTGGCCATTTGGTTCGCCCACCGGTCGACATACCCTACCCAACGCAGCTGGCTCGGGATACTCACCCCGGGGCCAAACCCAGACCGCATCCTCCGCTCGGTAAAGCGTTGCAAAGCGTCCTCTTTCTTCCATCCTTCATGCGACATCAAATAGCTGCAAGCGACTGTTCCACTTCGTCCTTTGCCAGCTTTGCAATGGACCACCGCAACTCTCTTCCGTTTCTTTTGCGCTTCGCCCTTGCCATCCAACCCATGTAGCCAGTTATGCATAGACCCCATCATTGCGGGGATAAGCGCAAATGGCGGGGGATGGTGATCTGGGAACGGGTAATGATGTATCCGCCCGTAGACTGCGTCATCCGGGTACCCTGTTCCCTCGGCACGGAACTCGAAAATACACCAGTCCTCGCCATGTTTGGAGTCCAGATATTTTACTAAGTCATCGAGCGGATTCCTGTAGGCACGTTTCGGGTAGCTAGGGGACGGCCCGGACGTTGCAATGACTGCATGACAACAAAGAAGAAAAAGGCTGTTAGCGCTGATTCGGGGTTAGGAAGTACCGTGATAGCGGAGGCACACTGGAAGACCCACGATTATCGGTGACATAGCATAGATCCAGCCCTGCCTCTGGGTGCTGTAACCTTGGCCCAGCAACGATTTGCCGTAAGATCGACGCCTGCAGAGGACGAAGAGCCAAGCGCCCTGTGTCAGTCTCGGCACAGGACGATATTGGAATGAGGGAATCTATCCGGACAAAGTGATCTTACCATCGGTACCCAGTCAACAGGCGAGAAAGCAAGGGGTATGCAGTAAAGTGTAGCTCCTCGCGCTAAATTGCAGGACTGGGAGAGAATGAATGCAAATGGAGGGCGACAAGCTCCCGACCATTTGCACAAGACCCGCTGTGAAGGAATATGCCAAGATTTCAGATAATCGCCGATAAATAAGCTCAGGGACTCCGTGGGGAGAATGACTGCACGCTATGGGCACGGACACTTGAATAAATATCCAGCTCTTTGCGAAAATGTTAAGGTGGCCAAAGGATAGTTGGAAACATGACTTGCTTCCGCTCTCCTTGAATGTAGAAGAGATACAAGATTTATTCCTTTTTGTTGTTGGGCGGGGAGATTTATGATGTCACAGCCACGGGACGAACCAAAAAAAAAAAAAAAAAAAAAAAGAAGATCTCACCTTCGTAAGAAACACAATCCCACAGTCCCGCAAAAAGCATCAGCTCCCCATCTTTCCTCTTCACAAAATGCGGCACCTTCTCCAAAAAAAAAAAAAAAAAAAAAAAGAAATTCAAAGTTGCAGGGAATCAAAACAGACTTTTAAATCTTTTATCTTAATCAGATAAACGTTTGTCGTTACATATAAATTATAAACATTTCATAAACGAGTGACCGTCATAGTAGACCAGACATTAACATTAGTATAATAGTACCCTTTCATATGTCCTCCGAGTCAATGCATATGATACAAAGAGGCTCCATATCACTTGCCTCATAAGAGGCTATTTTCCTTTTGACCCTTCCTTTTTGTTTCAAACATGTTTCTGTAGCATCGTTTCACCTTGTCGGCGCACTTCTGTACTCGTTTCTGGCATTCTCTTTGTTACGAAGCCCGTAGACCGTAGCGGATTGAAATAATGATCGTCGCCCCCTTTCTCGAGCACTCGCGCGGCCCAACCTGTGCTGCTGATCTCTTCATAAAAACCGGATTCAGGCGACTCCATAGACCTCGGTGACGGGAATCGTGAAGTTCTTCTGAGTGGATGTGACGTTGGCATGACCGGCCGCATAGAATTCGGCCTCACCGTGGAACCAAGCATGTTGTACATGGACCGTCCACACGGGGTACAGTTGAGAAACCACCTTGGCCTTGACGTGCTTGTCATCGCAGAAGGCGAAGTCCTTTTGGACACTGGTGCCGGTACAATGAGTATGGAATCCGGGAGTGTTCTGGCTGGCGACACCCGTGATGTTGAAGTTATAGACGCACCCGCCTGGGGAGCAGCCGGCGTTGAAGTCGGCAACCTGCCAGGACAGGGCAGGGCTGGTACTGAGGCGGTGGAGAGGAATAGCGGAGGCAAAGCTGAGGGCGGAGAGAACAACCGCGACGGCCGAAGAGAGTTGCATGATGGAAAAAAAGAGGGTAGGAGGCCTTTATGCTTGGGTTTGATGTATACAGGGGTCCTGGTATGCGGGAGACAGAGGGGAGAGTGACTGAGGTTTTTATATTGAGTATCGACAATTGAAGGTTGTAAGATGAAGTAGGGGGTGTAGAGTCAAAAACCATTCACCACTTCAGAGGGTCGCTATGCTTTATAGTAAATGTCCGTGAATGGAGAGGTCCAGGGGGGTGGGAGGAAGGGAAGCAGCCATTCCTGTGGCGATCCAAAGACGAGAAAGGAAAGCGACGACCCGACTGGCTGTGGAGCAGCATTTCGGCTACAGAACCATCAACCTGCCAGCATCCTGTCGATCACAGGAATCTGTGGAAGAGTTAGCCGGACTGCTCCATTCAGAGAAGGAGAAAACACCGCATTGTTTCTCAACCTTCCATCTCGAAGAGAAAAGAACATCATCCCTTCGTCATGGATGTAACATTGCTCCAAACTAGGGGTGGGAGTGCAGGCCCGACTAATAATAGCGATAGATAATCATAATGAGATTTATGTCAATATTGTACATACTATATCTATAATAAGTCGGATTATACAGGGACTTATCCTCTGCTGTCCGTGCAGTAGACAGTACTTACTGGCTATCTCGCGGCGGACGATCCCAATCTCTATACTAGTATTCATCGCTTATTTATAGAACGAACCACGAACTCCATTGTATCGGTACTGTAAGGGATAGCAAATCACGGGGACTTATCATGCATGGAACTGTTCCCACCATAGTTGTTGACAGTGGGGACTCACTAACATTGGCTCCGAGGTAAAATAAACCCGCCGGTGGTTTGAGAATAGCCTTGGTGTTGCATTCGGGGTCTCAGTGTGAACTCTTTCGGTAGGATGAGTCGAGAGGAAAAAAGAAGGGAAAAAAAAAATGGGAAAAAAATGGGAAAAAAAACACATTAAAATAAAAACCCCCGTATAGAGATGTGGCACTGTTACTCCGCAGCGTTTGATTTCCGCTGCATCTGAGGGTTGTTCGAACTGTTAGTACATCCATTTAATACCTAATTAGCCTACAGCTGCTAAAACGTCAGGTGGTCATTGACATCAATTCTCCGATCTGGCATCATTCCGGATGATTTTGAAAGGTATCGCTAGGCACTAATTTACAATGGGGAACGATATACTGTACAATATAGCAACCCCAGTTCAACAGGATGGCGATTTTGCATCGGCCTTGATTTGATCCTCAGGGATGAGTCCACCTGGCTCGTAGTCTTCCCATCCGTCCTCCTCTCGAGCCCTTGCGATCGCCAACCGTCTTCTCTTCTGCTTTCGCTTCTCCTTGCTTTCGGCCCGTCGCTCCTCTTTGGTAAAAGATCTCCGTCCCCCAGGTCTGAAACGATTGGCGTATTCGGGGGGTGCGTCAGACGGCACCTTCTTGATGAGCCCAGCACGCTCATGTGTGGGATCCAAGTCATCTACCTGCCTGCGGACTAGCGCATCCCTGATCTGTGGATGGTACTTCAATTGAACAGCGTACTGGTCGCTCGAACCGGTACACAGGTCCCGAATCTCAGCTCGTGCATCCTCGCTGGGGGATGCATCTCGTGCAAGCAAATCCTGGAAGTACATGTACGCCGATTCGAAATTCCCAGCATCCAAACACATGATGATGAGATGTTCGAATGTCGTGGCATTCGGCACCACGCCAAGCGTGGCCATCTCTTTTACGATGAACATGCCAGCATCGGTATTTTTAGCCCGGCGACACATACCAATAAGGGAGTTGTAAACTGAGACATCCGCCTTTTCCGAGCACAACGCATAGAGCTCCTTGTAGAGTGCCACCCCCTCATCTACCACGAAGGGGTCGTTAATAGCCTCGTGCTCACACATCTCAATAACGACAAGTGCACAACGAAGGGGAATTTCATATTTCAGAGACTTTAGTTGCTTGAGAATTGACCAGGCATCCCGCGGGTTGGTCCTTGATTGAATCATGTAAGTCAATATGGCGGCTGTTGAACTTGATTCCAACGCAATCCCCACTTTGTGCATTTCGCAAAGGACTTCGAACCCAGCGTAAAGATCACCAGACATCACGTAGGTCTCAGTAATCTTTTCGTAATCTTCCAAACCGAGGGGTACATCAGTCTCAGTTAAAAAGCGGGCGACAGACGCAGCAAGCTCTGTATCCCCAGTGCGGGACGCTACCGTCAACACATTTCCGCAGACACCATATGGCGGGTACATGTATCTCAGCTCAACCATCTGATTCCACACAAAACGTGTGGCTTCGTGGTGAACGGCGGCACTCGCCACATCGAGTACGTAAAGCCATAGGTCTGTCGTCATATCATACCCCTGGCCAAGCCGCGAACGCATTAACCGTGCCACCTCGTCGAACTCTTCAAATTCGCAGAGGTAGTAAATGAGCATGCTGTGTAGCCAGCCCTCAACCGGAACGTCTTTCCTCTCCATGTGCGCGATATGATCCAGTGCCAATTCAAACTGATGTTCCCTCACAAGGCCAGCCACGACATAATGCCAACCGTCAGGACTTAAAGGAAGCCATCGGTCTCGAAGAGTGCGCACAATCTCCTGACGTAGTATATAATCAGGATGAACCGCAAGAGCCTATCGATGGGAGAACTCATTAGCTAAAACTTCCCGTGAAGCCTAGAGCAAGGCGGTCGCAGTACCTGTAATGCGGTGTGCAACGTGCCAGAATCCAACGTTAAGCTATTCGCCTCCATTTCAGCTAGTAATTGCCGAACGACTTCTGGCGACCCACGCTCAGCATCTGAGTTGGCGCGTATTAATGCCCTATAGTGTCGTATCTCAGGACGTGTATGGCGATCTCTGACCAGAATGCGCAGTATCTGGCTCGTATTTAAGATCCTTGGGGTGGTGGTAGTTAGCTCTTGAAGCTTTTGCTCCAGATGAGATGTTGACTTATGTTCGAGCGTCTTGGGAACTCCGGGCGGGCGCTTGCGTGTAGACTCTGCGCCAGGGTTGCTCTCTGTCGGTGATGCGTCGACATCATGCCCGGGGTTCTGACTCTCATCTAGTTCCCAGGGAGCTTTCTGATCGATTATGAATTGGCTACCTCCCACCTCATGCACTTCATCACCGACAGTCGACCCATGTTCACCGGCTTTCCGAATACGAGTGCTGCTGAAGTATTTTCGAGATGTTGACAATGGGTGAGTTAATGCCGAAAACTGCCTGGGTTTGGGAGCTCGCTTCCCCCTTATGAGGGGGATACCAGGGCGTTTGATGGTATTGAGGCTGAATGATGGACAGAGGCAATACCAGAGTCCATCTACAATAAGGGCCTGCCTCGGCATGTCGACCTTCTGGGAAACCAGAGATGCCGGCCGTCCCATCTGAATTCCGCTTGTCAAAATATCCATATCATCACGTGATTATCCAGGGCAGTTTTACTAGACGCAGTAATCATAGATGTGCGGCCCTGATTAGCACAGTACTTTTACAAGATTTTATTATCCAGATTCTAAATAAGAAGGCTATTCAAGAAGGGAAATAAAAACAGTGGTTCTTATGGCACAATCCCCATTGGATTAAAAAAAAGAAAAGAAAACAGAGCCAGATACGCCAGGATCATGCTCAACTAATCCGCCCAACGGACCTCATAAATTACCTACACCTTCACCTCGGGGGTATCTATCTTTATCTCGCATCTCTTGTAATCATGACCTGGACATATCTTCAGTTGCTGCCGCCGCGACCGCGACCGCGACTACGTCCACGTCCACCACGACCACCCCGATCACCTCTGTCACCGCGGTGAGAGTGCCCACCCCGATTGCGGTTCGAGGGCTGATTTTGCTGCTGTTCCTTGACCATCTCTATGATCTCTTCGGGAATCCGTAGGTATTTGATCTAACCCACATTAGTACTCGGCCAGACCATGTGCGCCTAAGCAACATACATTGTTTCCTCTGATATAGACTTCGGGCAGCCGGAAGAACCGATCGCCTTCTGGACTAGTCTGAACGACTTCTTTAAGTATTAAGTTCATCCAGTTATCGCAATTGGCAAGATGTCCGTTCAACGTTTCGCCATTCTTGAGTTCCACGAGCATTGGATGGCCTTGAGCGGCCGTGAGGAGTCCGAGGGGCAACTGTGGGTAACTTGCCGTCAGTAATCACTGATCTAAAAGTGCAGTTGGCCATCTTTGATATGGTGAATAAATACCATTTCCAAGATGATTGGTCAGTGGGAGCGATATAAAAGATTGGTTGGTCTCCGAAAGTGCAGCGAGCGAGGGCTTAAACGGGTTGTTCTTAGCGATATCAGGTATGCGCTAACAAAGTGACACCGAATAGAAGCAGAGGAACGTAAGGAAAAACGAGTTTGGGGAGGAGCGGGCCCTCTATTTGTTGAATATGATAACCAAGGAGCTCCGCCCGAGCTTCCAGCGGCAGTGATCGCTACCTGGAGATCTGGATAAAAGTAAGTCCGAGAACCGTTTAGTATTGACTAAATAGTCAGATTACTGGGAATAAACCTGGACAGTAATCAGCCCCGAGTTCCGGCTGTTCTGGGCTTTCACCTTTTTGACAGCTTGCTCATCTATCTGTTGGATCCCAGCTGGGGAATGTGTCTCCATAAGGTCCCACAGTAATCATTCAGCTTTATCGTGCAAATTCGGGTCGCATACATGTAGTTCACCACTATCATGCGGTGGCCAGCGAGCTTAGCGTTACCATTTCTTCTAGTCTCACCCTCTAATTTCATCTTTGCTAGCCCATCGGCTCTCTATAAAAGCATGTCCACCTATACGCTACTGCGTCAAAGTCAGTTCAAGCCATTGGCCTTTACATTCGTATAATGTCCGACTTGCTTAAACGCCTGCATAGATAAGGGAGATACTGCAGTGGGATTTCAATTGCTATGCTCAGATTGTGGCTATGAGAGAACAATTGACTTCGTGAAATAGTGGTTTTGACTTGAATGGTGCTCTGTGTTATTTTCGGCTGATGAGGCCTTAGCCGCTTGAGCTGAGCATCCATATAGGGGATAGAGCCTGTGATGGGACAGGCTTGTTTCTCAACGGAAACGAGTTAGCTCACGCTTGGAATGACCACCATGGTTATGGCTCCGGGATCATTCCATCATATCTTGGCGATAGCCATGGAATACTAGCTGTCAAATGGCAAAGCGCTTAAATGAGCTAACTCGTCAGCTTCTGACAGTCCTGATGGACCCTGTCAGTGAATTCGACGCCCAGGACGAATTTGGGTTTACTGTTTTGTTTACACAGACTGAACCGCCAGGAATGCTTTGTCTGTGTACCCAACCATGGAATTCGTCGGTTGATGGTTCGTTAGCAGATCATTGGATGAACTTAGATGGGTCTGAATGTCTAGAAATCCAGTCGGATGCTAGTCATCCCGGGCGCGGGGGGGGGGCAATCCAGAAAATATCTCGAATGGCATTGGGCCCATCTACAGGATCTGGAGTGAAAAGCTCATCTTTTGCAACAGGTAATAAAGCGAGAAGAGCGGAGGATTCGCGAGACTACAGCACGATTGCACCGATTTTCACCCAAAATGGGGAGACTGTAGCACATTTGGGTGCAAATTCAAGGCCTCTTTTACTTATATCCCCGCCGCAATCCGCGGGGTAAGATACAGATTTGGGCCTTTCCCGGCATCACTCCCAGATGCATCATGCACCTGGTACTCGGCATGTAGCAGAATGCCAAAGAGTGTATTAAAATAGTGCAGGAAGAATCATCCATGGGATTGAGCGATATATTCCATGAAAATTCATGCAATACATTATCGTCAAGCTTTTCTGATTCGAGCACTGTTGAACAATCTACTCCTACTCAGGGCAAGATATATCACCCCAATTAAGCGTCAAGGAATTCGCCACGACCTGCTCGGTGATTATCCTTGTGTGTCTTATAATTGCACTGATCCTCAAAATATGTCGCAATACCATGTACTGCCTTCGACGCCGAGTAGATCGAGCCGCACGGCGCGAAGAACGACGAGCTCAGCTCGCCTATAGATCTGCAGCTCGGCGGTTTAGATGGCAAGAGTGGTGGGAAAGAGGAACCCAGGAACCCGAACAGATCGCCCCGCTTGACCATGACTTACCGCCCATTCGAAAACCGGAGCAGATCCTGCAGACTGAGGCTGTGACTAACCCATCTCTCAACTCTGGGGCCATGCAGGCTGAAATACAAGACCTCAGACGGGCATTTGAGTACGTCGATGAACTTGTTCGACAGCCAAACGGTACCTTGGAAGAGTCGTATCCCTCTAGGAAAGATGTGGGTCCTAATGTCGCCGAATATCTCGATGTAAGAAGCAAACCGCCAAATTCGATAGCCTCATCGAACGCCAGTCTCTCGACAGTTACATCGATAGGAACTACAAGTCTGACGAATCTGGATACTACTTCGTCTGCTACTATAGATACGTTGGAAATTACAGATACTGCCGTGCCCAGCTACCATGAGTGATTCGATTCATGCGTAGAAACGATATACAAATGACGGCATGGATTTGATGACTCATGAGCGCTGATATTACATTTGTTGAATCTTCCTGTGTATAGATTGAACCAAGTTCGCCGACTCTGGAAGCCTAAAAGGAGAACACAAATCATAAATTAGACCTTTGGGCGCTTGGCAGCTTCCAGTTCATCCTCTTCCTCGTCATCATCCTCTACCGTGAACTTCCTCTTAACGCGCTGATCCCTGGCGGAAGCATCACTAGAACTTGTGCCTGAGTCTTCTAGAACTGCAGTTTCAGATAATTCACCAGATTCACTTTGTTTGGCCAGCAAAGCCTCTTCTCGGGCAGTGAAGACTTTGATTAGCGCTTCGTAGCCTTCCTCTACGTTGGTCACCGTCTCCTCCAGCTTTTCAATGCGGTCACTCATCTCTAGCTGGATGAGAATATCCCGAGAGCGCTTGAAGAGACGCTGCTTGACTAGCATGCGCCACCAGTAGTACCGTCGTTCATTGGGGTCTTCTGCATTATATTTCTTGATCAATAGGCGGGACATATTTGCGCCACCAGCATGACGATATTTGGTTGGGATCTCGCCCAAAAGAAACATTTCCAAGACATGAGCAAACTGCGTTGAGGCAATTTTATGAGAGGCGCGGATGTCATGGAGAAGCTTTGTGGGGATGAGTGCGGATGTTGGGACGCGACGGGGTCGTTGTTTTTTAGAAAGCCCTTCGTAGGGATCGGGGTCGATATTCACGTTGTGTTTCAGGAATTCTGGGCGCAAAATGTGGAAGTCTGCGGTATCGCGGAGCGCATCGAACGCTTCGTTAGGGTCTTCAACTGTCAATTCGACAATTGTCGGGTCGTTGAAGCATGCAGTATGGATGGTTGTGTATAGATGGGTACCATGACCCGAGCCCTGGTGGGGGGGGAGGATGAGGAATTGGGCAATCCGTAACCGTGATGGTAGCTGTGCAGGCCTGATTTCGGGTCCTGGGAATGGATCATTCTTGAACGTGGTTTTCTCCGAAGTATCACTCTGATAGAACCACCAGCGATAGGTTGTCGCATATCCGACGATGGAATATTGTGAAGCAGTGGGAGTCGGAGGCTTCACCTTCTCGTACCTATGGTCATCGGGTTATCGTCAGCCATGTTCAGGCTTTCTCCCCAGGCATAAAAGGATCTCATACACAAAGTAGACCGTCCAACGTTCAAGTGTCCACTCAGGATCATCTGTTTCTAGGGGCGTTCCAGCCTCGATAAATAGCGACACAAAGACCTGAGCACGATCCAACAGCCGTCGCACCTGAGGATCAGCAAGAGATCCCGCCCAGATCTCGTATGTTCTTCCCCGGGTGACATAGTTATGGACAAGCTTCCCCGGCGGCACAAAGTTCTTCGCATCCGTGTCCTCTTGCACGGCGTTCTCGTAATCTGAAAGTTCGGAGAAAGCCTCTGAAGGGTTACCCATTCGTCAGCCGCGGTACAGTGATTCAAGCTCAACCTCAGATCAAGTACTACCTTCTGGAATCCATGGTTTTAATGTCTTCAACAGGTCAACCGCTGCGGTGTCGCCCACGGGCTTGAACTTCTCATCGTAGGAGATATGAATATGCGGACGGAGGTCATGAGCAGCAAATCGCAAACGAATAATCAGGCCCTTGTAACCAAAAATAGTCTCATCATCACCGAAAATCGGATAAGTAAACTGCGGATGGAAACTAGAGATGGTCTTCGGCTTTTGTTCACTGGGCTGGACCACGGTGATCTGGACGGCGTCATTAGCGTCGCAGGTCCCTAAAACGAGATTGACGCCGGTCAGCTGGATTGTAGCTCTCAAAGTATGGGGGTGATGGGTAGCATGGAGGAGTAATTACAGTCGCCTTCGCTCGCCATGTTGACTAGGATGAAAGAAAGTAAGGAATCCTTTGAATGAGAGTTGGGAGCTGAATAAAGTCAGTTTCTTTTCACTGATGACGGCGCGTGTTGAATCGCGTTTGCGCGAAGGTCCGGTATAACCGTTTCGGGTTTAGCTCCTGGAGGGATCTATGACACTCCATATCCTTACAAACGCTCACAGACAATTTAATTACTTTCCGGTAACATAAAGTAATGATTATTAGGAGCTATTTTATTTCCGCAATGGTACTAAAGTATAACTTGTCTAAGTAGCAAAAACTTTTATATCCAGTTATCTCAGACAAATAGCCCATGACAACAACGCGAGAGTCTAGACAAACGTCGACAAAAAAGCACAACAGCTAATGATCGCACTCAATTTATCCATATAGTCAATCGCCCCATTAGCAAGATCATCTTGGACCCAAATAGCCTGGATCATCTTTCTCACTAGAAAAAGGGATCGTGATGAAGCCATCTTCTCAGTCCTACCGATCAAGATCGAGAACCGTACGCCTCTCACCATCAGTTCGTGCTTCGCAGTCCGAGATAAACAAGGGGACTTGCCTCTCACAAGGGCCGAGTTGAGAGAGTTTTGTAAAGGCTCCTTTGATCCGTCGGTCGGCTTTGGCTGCTGGCTCGAGCAGGTTTCCGGATACCCGGTTGAAGTATACCAGCATCCCTAATTGGAGCAATTTTATGGCCATCGTCGTACTGGGATTGTTTCTCAGGAGGGTGTCTGAGGAGGGAATATTTCTTATTCTCCATGCGAGGATTCTTAAGAAGTTTTACAATCATCGATGCCTTCGTCGGATGCTGTGTGTAGTAACTTTACAGACATTGTGTCGAAAACCTCAGATAGAAGGTTTAGGGTAGTGTTATAGGGAGACGGTACCGAATGAGGGCGCTAACAGAAGTTGAAAAGCTACCCTTCGCTTGCAAAAGTTAGCGATAGCTTTTAGATGCGAATCTCTATGCAAGCATCCGGTGGGACCGGTGAGGTTTGCTGGCGCCAGTATATGAGGCTGAAACGTGATAGTACATCGTGGTAGTATACCCAGTCCAGCAAGTCATTGAAATCCATATCTTAATCATACTTGCCCATGACGGAGGCTTTATGACGCTTTTGACGCCTGTGATGTACCGCCTCCATTGGTCTGAGATGTAGGATACCTGGGGGTTCTATGTAGATGAGCATGACGGCATGATATGTGATAGAGAACGGAAGTTCATACGTTGACCTCGAATGAACACAAAAGCATCCCTGTGGCATCATGCTGAGCTGCTTGTGTTGCACCAATATTACCATTTGAGGTGGTTGTGAGGGCTCTAAGGGCGGAGATCTTGAGCTCCGGTGCCTGCGACTGCAGTCCGTCACATTGCAGAGACGACAGAGCGAGTAAAGTCTGCAGCTCTGCGGTGGCTTGAGGGGGAGGGCGTTATTTGCGAGGGTCATGCGCAGGCGTAATTTACCTAAATTCGTAGGGTCATGACCGAAAGTGCCAGAGAACGAGGCGTTGTATTGGACTGGGTTTTATTAGACCGGTGAGCTTTGAGATGCAGTGGTCAGGCGCGGTAACCACTTACCATATTGCAATAAGTACTTTTCTGTAGCCTGTAATTGGGTGGAACTAAAGGGTATAGGTGGACATAGGATGGGCTGTGTTGACCCTATACTGCGTTAATCTGTCTGACCCCTCCACAATGATAATAAACGATCTTACTGTTTGAAGCTAGACCTGACAGGTAGGTGTGCATTTCGATGTCTCATGTAGATATATTAACCAACTGAATGCCAGAAAACCGGGGGACCGTGCTCCTACTATGCAATGTCGACCGTCCTACCACGACACGCCTACTGTTGCTCGCTTTTGGCCAGGAGAGACGGAGGCCATATCCTTTTCAGGTTCGGCTTGATTGGGGGCACTGCGCGCAAACTGGAATGGCGCGGTCATAGAGGATTCGGCGATCTAGGACTCAACGTCAGCAAGCTCATAATATAGAGCGATCCCCATGGTGAAAATTACCGCGGCATGCTCCACAGCTCCTATTCGTCATTTTATTAGTTCTTTTTGCTTCTAGACAATGCCTTGGGGCTCTCAGGCGGGGTAAGAGTCGGGCAGGCTTAGATGGACGTGTGCATTACTGTGATAGGTAGGAATGGCGAGAAAGATTGGCTGTGTTGGGATGAAATTGTTAGAATGGCTGAGATTCTGGTTAGGATGTACCTTATCTTTCAATTTATATTGTTATGATCAGCTATCTGTTCATGTGTATATCAGATATGTCTGGATGCTATGGGTTATCTTACCTAAAAAATCAAATGGACATGTTAAACAGCATTGCCTACGTAGTGTAGAAGTGCGCTGATCAGATAGAGTACTGTAGATATGTACTAATAATCACCACAGTATGTTGTCACCCATGGGCCACTAATTAATTATTTAGCTAGGAGGCTATCTAAATTATCAAGCAAGGTACATGAACTAAGGTTCTAAACAAAAGTTACACATCAATCGGAATCGACGGTTGATAATGAATCGTCTAGGGCTTATATTAATCTTTGCTGCAACCCTACAGGTAGCTGGGTAAAAGGGCAACTATGCGCGAGACTGCAAGCATATACCACAATACCAAACATGAACGATATACTTGGATTTCAAATCACAGTGTCTATTTTAGACGATGTTTGGAATATTCCAGAATCTCCAATTGATGTTTTAATCGAGGAGCAGGTGCGTTGAGAGTAGATAAACACCGGGGGTTTTTCTGTATAAGTACACCTTGCTGATCCCTGGTCGGCTCAGTCCGTAGAATCGCGCAGTAAATATAGTCATATTCGAGCACTTCTTCTTGTTCCCTATAGTAAGTCTACCCTCCATCTAAGCCTGCTCCTTGCTTGTTCAACATGCCCAACTACGTTATCACGGAAGCTTCTAGGGTTATTGGCGAGGGTCTTACTTCCCAGCATCGGGTCGGGTTAAGAAAGACTACTGACCAGTGTTATTAATACTTAGTGGGAATTCCTCAGCCAACTGTCCAAGGAGCCCAACAACACAGTCATCGAACTAGTCAGGGACAAGACTGCGACCGAGAAAAGGGTGTCGGAAGAATTGCGGGGGCAGTCCAACGTACGTCTCGCGCAGGCCGATATCACCGGCTATAGCTCTCTACAGGTAAGTACCACAAGCCCCCTTTGCCTTACAATGTCCCTTTAGCCTATTCCATCCTGCCAAAACGCAGACACAACCCAGTTCACTGGCAGTGGACTCGACTACCTGATTGCTAACGCCGGTCTCATGCCCCAGTTTGATGCCTATGATCCTATCGGAGTTTTGTAAGTCAACTTTATACTGGACTCTGCGATGACCGCGGACTGATATTGGGAACAAAATAGGGGTCAACGACGCGAAGTCCTCGAAGAGTACTTGACGAAATACTTCAAAGTCAATGTCGTCGGCAACATTCACCTCTTCAAAATTTATTCGTGCCGCTTATACGTAAAGGACAGGTTAAGAAGGTAATTGCCCTCACCAGTGGTCAGGCGGCTCTGGACATGATCCCAAATTATAAGACAGAGGTGGCTTCGCTATATTCAATCAGCAAGCCGGGCTTTAACACCGCGGTGGTCAAGTTCAGTGCACAGTATAGCAAGGAGGGTGTGGTTTTCATGAGCATCTGTCCCGGGATGGCTGACACAGGATTATTTGCCGCTGGTATGTCAGATATCTGTGATGAGAATAATTATTCATATGGCCTAGCTGATGCCTTTTTTCATAGTAACCCTGGAACAGTTGCAAGGTTTGATGGGAATATGGAAGTCATTTGAAGAGTATGCGCCTCATTTCAAAGGCCCAGTACTGCGGCAGCTGCTGCCAAGGATGTGATTTCTGTGATGAATCCAGCGAGTGTTGAGAATGGGGATGGTGGTTCTTTTGTGTCGCACTACGGGAACCAACAGTGGCTTTAGCGGGCAACTTCAATTGCTAACTTGTTAGTACATACGGTCGGATTCAATTATAATAAACTACTAGGAGTGGAGTGAATATCAATCATATACTCGATATGAAAGCCATGTGGCGGCTGATCTCGGCTGGTACCCCGTACAGTACAGGACAAAGCGACCAATTGCGGGGAGACTATACTGTGTATTTAAACAGACCCCAGTCCTAATCCGCCCCAACAGCTCACCTCGCCATTGACGAGATTCACCCATAGCTCTGACTGTATCCTGCTAAAGGTCTCTTAAGTAACAAGCTTGAAGTCAGTACACTCTCTAGAGCTACTATACTATACACTTGGAACAATGTCAGTCACCAGCCCGCAAAGGATCACCGTGATCGGATTAGGGACCATCGGTATATCCATGACCGCACTGCACCTCTCTCGAGACAATGTGACGGTGGATGTGTTCGACACACGGCCAGACTTCAAACAGTACCTTTTCAATACATTGCCACACTTTCTGAGTCAAGGTACACCCTCAGAATCTCAATCATCAATGTCCACTGTGGCTTCCCTAATCTCTTCCGGCCGTTTGCACATTCACACATCACTGGAATCCGCCTGCGCGTCCGCCACTATCGTCCAAGAACAGGGACCAGAGAATCTCGAATTCAAGCAATCCCTCTGGGCTCAGGTGGAAACTTTGGCTCCACCGTCTGCGCATTTCTGGACCAGTACGTCTGGCATTGCCGCATCCGCCCAACAACAAAACTTGCATGATAAAACTCGCTTGCTCGTTGTTCATCCCTTTAACCCACCGCATATCATGCCGCTGTTGGAGATTGTCCCCTCTCCTGATACCTCGCCAGAGCGTGTGGAATTTGCTCGCGAGTACTTCTCCGTCCCTGGATCAAGGCATCGGCCCGTGGTCCTTAAAAAAGAGATCCCGGGGTTTGTGGGGAATCGATTAGCGTTTGCGTTGCTACGGGAGGCATGCTACCTGGTGCAGGAAGACGTAGTGAGCGCCAAAGATCTTGATACAATCATAATGGCCAGCTTAGGGCCGAGATGGGCGGGCAATGGCGTTTTTGAAAGCTATCAACAAGGAGGCGGCGAGGGTGGGATCCAAGCTTTCCTTGAAAAACTGGGTGAAACTATGCAGGTGGTGTGGGATGGTCTGGGAAAAGTAAATGTGCTAGGGAATGAAGAGACGGGTTGGAAGGAGAAGGTAGTCTCGCAGGTCAACGAGGCTTATGGGACGCTGACCCCAGCACAAGTCCACGAGAAGGAAGATAGATTGCGGGACTTTGTGACAATTCAGACTAAGGAGTATGGGCACGATCAACCTGAAGCATAGTTATATTATACCATGCAACATAATGCAAGATGTATGTAATATATGCGGTCATGACGTCATTAGTGGGACACGAGCAGAAAAATCACTTTGAAGAGGATATGGAGTCTGGACATATAAAAGACTTTATCTGGTTAATCAAACTGTGTGGCTATGCTTTAGGTCTAAGTTTCCATATACTAGGTTGTCAATACTGATGGCATGCAATTACTATAGTGGTGAAACACCTAGGTTTAGCCTAGCTTAAACCGGATATTTTTATATCATTAATAATAGTGCCTAAACCAGGTTCCAGGAATCAAGTTTCCAATATATTCTACCATTTTTACATTGTCCTTTGTACCCTCAAAACAAGACGATCGCCTTTCTCTTTAGGGCGCAAGTATAACCTTTTACCGTGCGAGTAGGTGGGGAACCGCTTGCGTAGTCCATCATCAAGTTCAGTGTTGATTCTTTCCGGCGGATTCATTAAGCAACAACAACCCCCGGCACTCCACGATCTACATATTCACTGAAAATATGGCCCTCGGCTTTGGGCCTGCCTCTAATATCCTATGAATTGAGAAGGGTGTCCCCCGTCGCGATTAATGGAGGGTATAGAGTTGGATTATACATCAGACCGCAGGAAGGTTGTCAATGAAGTCCCACAAGAAGAGACAAGAGTACCCGATCATAGCGGAGGGATTCATACTACGGGCAAACAAACTCGCTTGCACAAGTGGTGGTCGACCAAGATATGCCCCGAAGTGGCAGCTGAAGATGGGGACCCGCGAGATTTCCTCGGTATGTGTTCAAGAAGGGCATACTCACTTGAAACACTGTTACTGACTAGAACACATAGCGCTTGAGAGAACATATCTAGCGTATGTTCGCACGGGAAATGCGCTTGCTTCATTTGCGATTGTGGTCGCCCAGCTATTCATCCTTCATCATGATTCTGTAGTGGCTGGGAAAGTACTAGCTTGTCTATCGCTTGCGTTTGCCACATATGTCACGCTGATGGGAGCCATACGATATTTTCACCAACAAAGACATCTTCAGCAGAGGAAGTGCTATTTGTGGAATCCAGAGAATATCAGGGTTGCGTTAATATTTTTACTAGTAAGTGTACTCGGTATCATTTTTTGCATGTGGCCTATACTGAACAGTTTTTGAAGATTCCAGCTGTGGCTCTAGTCCTCGTGATTGTGTTTGGATAAACCCAAGAGGCGACTATGAGAGAGTACGTGATTTGAAGAGTTTGCATGACGAGTCAACCCAGGGATATTACATGACTATTTGATGCACGAAAATATATAGTCCAAACACTATTGGACGTTCCATTAATCAATAGCGAATGTTTTGGAAAAAGATTGTGAAGCCTTCCATTATCATTGAGGACTCAGTGAATGAATAACTGTGATAGTGACGGGCATAATCTTAATGACCAAGGGGAAAGATAGGGGTCGGATTATGCTCTCGTCAAGGGAGCCGAGACCTCTTGTGCTTAATTTTCAAATGAATTGTACTCGCAAACACTATAGAGGTTGTTTCCCGCAACCATCGATCTCTGTACAACAGAAAACAATGAATGCGGCAGGCGAAGCTTTTGCTATCTGTTTAATAAATTAGGTCGGTTAATTGATAATAGAAGAACAAAGTAGTCTTAAAAGTATATCTATATTAAGGGACAGCAAGGTAACATGCATCAGAGCACAAACCATGAACTCATCATTAGAGACACAAGAGGACTAAACCCACTTGTTGTTCTACATTCTATATATTTATCTCCGTAAATTCCTGGTCAAACGTCCCCTGGCGCCTGTGGGTCTTCCCGTCGCTGGGGCGCTTCCTTTTCCAACTGCGGCGGATCGCAATCTCTCTAACCACACGCCACGTCTTCAGTCCTACCTTGACGCATCTCCAGAAAAGAAAAGAAAAATTCTATTTGACCAGTCTTTCTCTTTCTCTCCAGTTTTTCAGTTGTTCCGCGCTGTCAACATTCCTCCTCCAGTCCACTTTGGCCCAGAAAAGCCGATAGAAAGGGAGTGTGGGAAATAACAGCTGTGTTAATTATTCCGCATTTGGCATGATGATCGAAGGCCTCTAGAGAAACGGAGACAAAGCTCTGGAAGAAGAGGTCAGCCATGGAGGGTCTTTTCACATTGCTCGCATTGAGCATTGTGATGGCAATTACGTGAGTTTGGATTTCGACAACTACCCCGCTGGACAGGTCTTGGTCATCTAACGAGCCCGTCTTGCTGGATAGATCTTTTGTTGTGGGCTCATTACCACTTGCATTCACGCTTTCCTCCTCTCAATTGAGACTCATATCCTCCCTTGGCATGGGAGTTTTGGTCGGAACATCCTTGATTGTTATTATTCCGGAGGGGGTAGAAACACTATACAGCGCAAAGTCGCCGAGTGAAGGGAGAGCACTCAGCGGTCGTTCAACAACGGCGGCCACAACTTGGCAGTATCAGAATATCCCGACTGTTGCTAGTGTTAATTATATAGAAGGCGTCAACCCCGCTGATGTCTCTTCGTCGGATGTACCTGCCGCGTTGCCTGTTTCCGACTCCACACCGTATATTACACGTCGCGAGCAGAAAGGGAAAGAGGAGGCGTCAGATGAAGACAAGAAGAAAGAAAACAAGGACGAAGGGAGCTCGCCGCATGCCTGGGTTGGAGTCGCCCTCATTAGCGGTTTCATTCTCATGTATCTAATCGACAAGCTCCCCGAATTCGCTGCTCCGGGCAAACAGGAACGAACACCATATCATATTTCTCTTGACAACCTAGGCTCCGGACTACGCCGCAATTCATCTCCCTCCCGAGAAGGTGGATTGTTGGATGCTGGAAATACCTCCAAGAGCAGCCACAGCTTTGCAACAACCACTGGGCTTGTCATCCATGCGGCTGCTGATGGGATCGCTCTGGGGGCATCTAGTTCCGACACGGGCCTAAGCTTCATCATATTCCTTGCTATTATGGTTCATAAGGCCCCGGCATCTTTTGGCCTTACATCCGTGTTGCTCAAACAGGGTCTCTCTAGTCGTTCTGCAAGAGCGCATCTATTAGTCTTTAGCCTGGCCGCACCCTTGGGCGCCTTAGCAACGTTCTTATTTGTGCAGGTAATGGGTTCAGGTTCCAGCAGTGATGTGTCTGTCACCCATTGGCGAACCGGGGTTCTTTTGTTGTTTTCGGCCGGGACATTCCTGTGAGTCTTGCATTGCGCAGGTCTTCCCTCCAAATGCACGATGACTAATGGACTTTTTTTTGGCAGGTACGTCGCTATGCACACAATGCAGGAGAACAGTCCAAACTCCGTCTCACGTGAGGCCCAAGGAAATGGATATGGCGACTCTAGAGATATACCGTCCAAATCCAACAAGTCCATGCGGGACTTGGTTGCCTCCGTTATCGGCATGATTCTGCCGCTGTTCTTACAGCTCGGTCATGCCCACTAACATCATCTTTACAGTCATATATTGTTACGGCTAGACTCACCTTTTCAAAGATTATAGCGATAACACAGTCATCTTCATACCCATGGTTCAATATTTTGTTTGCATTTGCACGGAGACTTAGCGTTCAAGAAGTTGGGAATATAGAGTTGGAAGTCTTCTTGTGAAGGGGCATGTCCGTTTATCTACTTCAGCTACTTGATGGCTCTCGGATATGCTGGGACTCATGTATTTTTGTTTATGTCTGGGAAGGCTAATTTGCTCTTGCTGAACCTTGCGACTCGATACCTTTTTTTTTAGTAGAAGCATTACGTATTATATTGTGGGTTCTTGTGATAATCTCGGTCATCATTGCATACCCTAGTCATGATCAGATTGACGTAGGGTGTGTTAGACCTCTATATAAAGTTGGAGGGAGCCTCTGTCGGGTTGAAACGATATCAAAGCCATAAACCCCAGACTCTTCGCTAAACTGGTGATGCAACAATGCGTCAAGTCTGACATGCCGTGGGAAGTACATGTTCCATGGTCGGATGCTGCATTGCCGTTCTCTGCATCCAAGGACTTGGGTCAAGATAGGGGTACAGAGTGTTTGGACCGGAGAACCTTAAGTCGTCGACCTCCTTCTTTTATTTATATGGGACGAACGTAGGGAACTTTTGGGATTGACGAATGGGCAAGAACTGAACCTGCACTGAGTACATTTATCATCGAACAAAGAGGTTGTTGAGTGCTAGCAATTCTGATTTATTGCTTTTTCTTGTTTTTCCTAGATTTTCTTTTTGTCCTTTTCTATTTATTTTCGTCTTCTGCCTAGGTAGCAACGAACTCCATGGCCGTTTGATACACATCCCTGCATTGACTAGTAGTATCTACTGCATGGGCGTCTGAAGTACATACTATCCCTCAAGTCACCCAGAAGGTACTCTTTCCATACAATCTTGCTAGCCATAGGAACACATTCCGATCCAGGCTCTAGGAGTAAAACGATAGGTTCGAGTTGATTTTTTGGACAAAGACGAGAGAGAATCAGGGGGAAAATTCTTTTTCTTTAAGGTCCGAATGACGATATATCTGCCGTTTTGACACATAACATACCAAACCAATTCCCACGAGCGATTCACCATTTGGAAAGTGGACCCCCCTTGGAACTCACTAATCAGAACCGGGAACCCCTTGGCCAGTCAGCGTCCAATTCCAATTGAGAGCACCTGACGAAGTCACGACATTGTAAGACTGAGATTACTCGTCAGTCCTTGTTCATTCTTCTCCGCTTGCTTTGCGAGTACTTTGCTGGCGTATCGTATCGATCTGGAATTTATGGCCTGGAGTTTGATGGTCGTCAGTGCTACATCTTTTCACAACCATTTCTCTTCTCTGTTACATCTTTTAGCTTGTCTTTCTTATTCCTTCACCTCTTCTTTTCCCTTGTTCCCTTCCTCCCCCCCTATTCCCGGGTTATCGCTAGTTAGTAGTTTCCCAACCCGCCCGTCGGAGATCATCCGCTTATTACATCGCTATTTTTCCCTCCCCTTCACCTAACCCGGCGTACCATCCTATTTATTTCTATTATATTCCTACCCCCTTCTCCCTTTATATACACATATATATACATTCACGTACCCTCAAATTTCGCGTACACTTTCCCTCTAATCTCCTATTACACTCGTTCCCCGCTTCTCAATCTATGACCGAAACAGAACCCCAAGGCGTCTGTGTGAGGATAGATCGATATTCGTGAAGGTTGGGTAGTGTCTAGTGGATGATATAACCGCCCTACAGTGCGCCACCTCCTCACACCCTCGGACGTTATCCCTCGACTGGGCCTGCCAACGGGATGAATCCGCGGAGTGTTCCTGAACAGCTGGCGACAGCCCATACCCGAACGTGTTCGGTCTCAGATTCCGTCGCTCCGTTCTCGAGTACGCATTCGAGGTCGCTATCGTCAAACAAGTCTATCACTTCGATTCCCCCGAATCTCCTTCCTTCAGCACCCGCATCGCCTCCCACTCCGGCTCCTAGTCCCACCCCTCATCAGAGACCTCCGACGTGGCAGTCGGCCGATGAAGATGATGACGCTTTTCTCCTGAATGCCAGGATCCATTTCAGTTCCCTTTCCAACTTCAAAAGGCAGAAGTTTTTGGAAGGTATTCTCAGCCTCTGTGATAGCCAACACCTGAGTTTTGTCTCTAGTTACGTCGGTCCTCGTTTGAGGAAGGACCCGTTTCTAGTCTTTCCAACGGAATTATGTTTAAGGGTATGTGACCTGGGTTATTGGGCCTTGCAAGCTCCGCTGACAGTGGCCATCTGTTCGATCAGGTTCTTTCCTTCATCGACGATCCGAAAACACTAGCAAGAGCATCTCAAGTATCAAGACGTTGGCGGGAGTTACTGAACGATGACATCACATGGAAGAACCTCTGTGAGAAGCATTCGTATGCGTCTCGTCGATCTTCGGAGGATGACCGGGATTTTCTCGACCCTTTTCACACTCAGCGCATGCATGCTTTATCCGGTACAGGCTCCCTGGCTGGGTCACGGAGTTCGGGTACCTCTTGTCATCAGGCCCGGGACGGGTTTCCCGGTCTGACTCGCTCTCTGTCGGGCGACTGGCTTTCCCCATCGAGTTTGTCATCCCGAAAGCGAAGAGCTCGACCTTTGTCCTACAGGACCCATTTCAAGCAGAAATATATGGTGGAATCCGCCTGGAATAAAGGCGGGCGATGCACCATCCGACACATTACACCAGACCAGGGGGTCGTCACGAGCCTGCACCTGACGCCTAAATATATCGTTGTTGCATTGGACAATGCGAAGATTCATATCTATGATACTAATGGAGACAATCAAAAGACGCTGCAAGGTCATGTGATGGGTGTATGGGCCATGGTCCCATGGGATGACATACTAGTGAGCGGTGGCTGCGACCGTGAGGTTCGCGTCTGGAATATGGCTACCGGGTAAGGGGGGATCCTCTCACGGACTGTAGGGAGTAAGGACGCTGACTATGTATGTGGAACAGAGCCGGTATCTATTTATTGCGTGGCCACACATCAACCGTGCGCTGTTTAAAGATGTCTGACCAAAACACGGCTATCTCAGGGTCTCGAGATACCACACTTCGGATATGGGATCTGGCTACGGGAACTTGTAGAAACGTCCTTGTTGGACATCAGGCTAGTGTCCGGTGTCTAGCGATTCATGGAGATCTAGTTGTTTCCGGAAGCTATGATACTACTGCGCGCATTTGGAGTATTTCCGAAGGGCGATGCCTGCGGACTCTTTCTGGGCACTTTAGTCAAATCTACGCAATCGCGTTCGACGGCAGGCGAATTGCAACAGGTAGTTTGGACACCAGTGTACGGATTTGGGACCCGCAATCTGGCCAATGCCATGCTATCCTCCAAGGCCATACGTCTTTGGTGGGGCAGCTCCAAATGCGAGGCGACACACTAGTGACTGGCGGCTCGGATGGGTCCGTCCGCGTTTGGTCTCTGACCAAAATGGCCCCAATCCACAGGCTAGCGGCACACGACAATAGCGTAACGAGCCTGCAATTTGACAGCTCGCGTATTGTCAGTGGCGGTAGTGACGGTCGAGTGAAGGTGTGGAGTCTGCAAAGTGGGCAGCTACTCCGAGAATTGTCCCAGCCCGCGGAGGCTGTCTGGAGGGTGGCTTTCGAGGAGGAAAAGGCTGTGATCATGGCTAGCCGATCGGGCCGTACGGTCATGGAGGTAAGCGATTCATCAATTTAACCTCCATCGCGGAAATGTGACTGATCGACCATACGTTGATAGGTTTGGACGTTCTCGCCTCCAGAAGAAGATACAGATGAAGTCGTGATTCAGAGCTCCTCCAGTACGCCAGGAATGCGACCTACTCAGGATGACAGCCGACATAGGGCGTACCTTTCCGACCCTCCGCTGGGCAACGATGATGACCAATTAATGCTGGATGTCCCTTCGTCTTAGCACTTTCTTGCCCCTTGGTTCGACGTTTGGAGATGACGATCATGTATTCCCCCACCCCAACCCGCCGCCTTTATGACTTTGACTTGAGCGTGCATGTCAAAGTAACTACTTTGTTTCCGGCGATCTCTAGAATCTTGGCAAGGTACGCGGTCATCAATCATGACCGGTCATCGCGTACCAGGATTTGCATCATGAGTGTTGATTTTGTGATTTGTGTCCCAACCTTACTGTTATTCGTCCTCATAAACCACGCAGATGGAGTTCCGAGTGGGGAACGGTCTCCCTTTGTGCAACTAAACTCATTACTAACCTGACGACGTACCAGCGTGAGTTAATTCCTCAAGAATTTTTTTTTATTCTTATAATAAGTTAGATGATATCCACCTCGGGAGGTGATGTATTTGGCGTTTAAAGGGGACTTGTGGTTGTCCCTCCCCCCTTTTGTTTGTTGCATAAAAAGCGAAGAGAATATATGGGAAACTCCCCAATAACTTGTACTAAATCAAAATCCAATATATTTGCATGAGTGATCCTACTTATTCATCAGTGGTGTATATTATATATTCCAAAGTTAAAGTGGAACGGCGATGACTAAGCCCTCTTGTGGCGTTGGTTTCTCCGCATATATGGATGTGTAAACCCATGACCCCGGGGCTTTTAATCAATCACGGCAATAGCTATATTGGTTTTAGTTGTCCGACATCATCCATGTCTATCCTTCATTCCTCCTTAGATACCTCGCAAAATTTGTCAAAGGTAGACTGACTAGATCGTCCATTACATCGGACTCTTTGAGCTCAATTGCTAGGCAGATAGATGACGAAAGTTTTCCCATCCTGAACAAAATCTAGCCCGAGTGGCTTTCCTCTTTGTCTTTCTTCTCTTCTCTTCAGATGTTACCTTAAGTTCTCTTCAGTCCCTTTTCTTTCCTCTCTCCTTTGAACTTTTTGGGAGGATTTAGATTATTGGTCATTATCTTTTCCTGTACCGGACCTATACAGCGGATAGGTGAACATGGTATACGGGGGGAAACCGAGCACAGGATGCCACTTATGCCGCAAACGGAAAATCAAGGTAGGATTATAATGAGAACTTTGTTATCTTAGCCTTACTTTTCCTATCTATACCCGGTTGGATTCTTATGGAATCCAAGGGTCCACATTCATTTTGATTCGGTCCACAAAGCTAAGCGCAACCTAAAGTGTGATGAAGCGCTACCCGGATGCCGAAACTGCTCTGTATACGGAAGGCCATGTCCAGGTTATCGACCAGACACAATCTTCCGCAATGAGAACCAGAAAGTGGCCCGACTGATGAGGAAGAGAAGTAGCACCCCCCCTGACAGTCAACCCAGCAGTCGAAGCACCTCGGTTAGCCTTAGTCGGCAGGAATCGCTACTACTTCTCCCCCACGTCGTCGACTCTACGTGGGAGGAACGAGCAGTCTGCCACTTTTTTGATCAATTCACGGTTGATAGTGACGCGAGCGATATATGTTTGAACCACCTGGGGTTTCTACCGTCACTGTATGCTGCATGTCGGGACAGCGGGCGAGACGACTCGGTATCTTCCTGCCTGCGGCTGGCAACTGAGGCAACTGCTCTCATTGCTCTGAGCAACCAGATGAACGCGTCGCCACTTCTTCTCAAAGCAAGAGCGTATTATGGAATGGCGCTTCATGAGCTTCGGAACATTCTGAGCTCACGATCCCAGGCAGTGAAGGACGAGACCTTCGCGACCATGGTCATCCTCTCCATCTTTGAAGATATCTCTGGAGAACGGACTGGACTCGCTAGCTCACACACAAAGGGGTTTGGGTTTCTAATGAAGCTGCGAGGAGAAGGTCAACTCAGTCATGCACAAGGTCGCGACCTATTCATCTGTGCTTATGTGCATACTGTTAGTATCAGCTAGATCTGGTTCTGTATGGAGAAGCTAACAAGCTGCTTAGCTTATTGAGAACATAGTTTTGCGAGCAAATATACGGTACAGCAGTGCTGATCTTATTTTCGGGCAGCTTGACCCTTCGGAACCGGTGCCTCGATTAATGATAACGGCAACGAAGATTGGTCATCTGTTCGCCGAGAGTTCTTCTGGTCAGGGATCATCAGAGGTAGATACCGTTACGCAAATTACCGGGTGGATCGAAACCGGCCGCCTGCTAGCCCTGGAAATGGCTGACTGGGGCCAACATTTGCCAGACAATTGGCTCCCCCTCGTCGTCCATACCCGGACGGGTGAATCATTTCTGACTTATCAGAATATATCTATTGCAGCAATCTGGACTTATTACCGCGCGGCACGGATTGCCCTCCAAAGACATATGCTTGATCTACGCGATACACTTGCTTCAATCGTCAATGACAGCCAGACCGTACAACGTGAAGCGGCGCTAGAGGAGATTGAAGAATTGACCACGGACACCTGTCGGGCAATCCCCTTCTCTCTGGGGGACATTGATGCACTGGGGAAGCCGATTCCAGCTTCTATAGAGGGACGGCCTCCCGTCCGCGCCATCTACGGGTATCTGATGCAGTGGCCGCTGTGGTACGTGTTAACGTTCGGCCTAGGAACCGCGGCACAGATGGAGCAGATTCGAAGCTCTCTGAGCCGGGTCGGTTCGGTACTGGGTATCAAACTGGCGCTTGTACTAGCGCAGCATGGCAGCGTTTCCGGACATACAGCTGCGTTGACGCCAAATTCTTTCCAGTTAATGCCATCGATGGGCGAGGTCTCTTGCATATGAAGCCTGTCGTTGACTATATATGTTTTATGACTACCATGTATGATGTCTACGGGTTGTGGTGCTATTAGCGGATGGGATTGATCGGCTCTCTTCTCCTGTATAATGAGCTGATACTATTTATGTATGTACTATTTTAATGGAGTATGTTTCTTTTTGCTCTAGCTTTTCCTCAAAGTGGACCCTGTATCCATGACGTCATCATTTCCGTCCACTACCGAAATTGTTTTGCCATACTCATAGTAAAACAGACAATCAGGGAATTAGCCTGGCCTTTAGGATGCATAAATGTAACATTCGTAGCAAATCCCCTTGGTATGCCGGCACTCCACTTCCGAGGTGGCTTGCGTAGGAGTACAAGTCACTTGCCGGTCTAGCCGCTCTTGAAGTCCATGTTGACTGGTCCCGATAAGGCTGGATGCTTGCTGACGACATGGCCTTCGTTTACTGTTTTATATAGCCGACCGAGCATTCCGACTTGTCCATATATACTCACCTCTCCCTTGGGCCATTTCTCCCTTCATCCTAGTCTATTCTTTCAATCGATCTAGTTCGAATTCTTGTTACACTTGCATTAGACTATGAACGGAGTTGTGTGAGGCCTTCCTTCTAGAATCAAACCCTTTTCATTCTCTAAAAGACTCCGCATTATGGCAACCCAGGAACGCACGCTTCCCATGGGGAAGATCGAGCCGAATACAGCCAAATATTTTGTCAATTGCGCCCTAGGTGGTATTATCGGTAGGCTTTCTCGGAAACAATCTGTGTCCTTGAACCCAAGAGAAAAATCAATGCTAACATATCCTTTCTTCTCCCCGTTCTTCATGATATAAAGCTTGTGGTAAGTCCTCTAAGCATATTCCCCCGCACACATAACCTAACGTTGATAACCCGTCTGCTAGGGCCTACCCATACATCCGTCACACCACTCGACCTTGTCAAGTGTCGCCGCCAAGTTGACCCCAAGATCTACACATCAAATATCTCCGCATGGCGCTCAATCTTCGCAAAAGAAGGGCTACGCGGTGTCTTCTTTGGCTGGTCTCCCACATTCATCGGGTACTCGTTCCAAGGCGCAGGCAAATATGGATTCTACGAGTATTTCAAGTATCTATACGGCGACCAGATGTTCCCGAACATGAACCGCACAGTGGTATATCTAGGCGCAAGTGCGTCGGCCGAATTCCTCGCCGACATGGCCCTCTGCCCGTTCGAGGCGATCAAGGTGCGCATGCAGACGACGCTGCCGCCGTATGCGCAAACGATGCGTGAGGGTTGGAGCAAGATCGTGGCCCAGGAGGGTTTCGGCGGCCTGTACAAGGGTCTGTATCCGCTCTGGGCGCGACAGATCCCCTACACCATGACCAAGTTCGCGACCTTCGAGGAGACGGTCAATGCCATCTACAGGTCTTTGGGCAAGTCGAAGGATAGCTGTAGCGGGCTGCAGCAGACGAGTATTAGTTTCCTGGGCGGCTATATTGCGGGCATCTTCTGTGCCATCGTCAGTCATCCGGCTGATGTGATGGTTAGCAAGCTTAATGCGGATCGGAAGGGTGAGTTTGATGTGTCTCTGTTGGGGCTTGTTTGGTGCTGATGGTATTCTAGCTGGGGAGTCAGCGGTGTCGGCTGTGTCGCGAATCTATGGTAATATCGGATTTTCGGGCCTGTGGAATGGTCTTCCAGTTCGTATTGTCATGCTGGGTACTTTGACTGGATTCCAATGGTTGATGTAAGTTGTTCATCATTTTCTGCGGCGAAGCACGATTGATTGACGTTGATCTAGTTACGACTCGTTCAAGGTGTTCCTTGGTCTTCCCACTACTGGTGGACATTGAAACAGGGGCCAAACACTGTGTAGAAATCCGGCTAGAGATCAGCAGTATGAACTTTAGTAGATAGTTTAGCAGAGTAATGAATATTCGCGATGCATTGAGTAGCAAAACAAGCGTTCTAGACGTGGCATTTATAAATCGAACAAGTCTGACCGCCTCCACACCAGACCCCAGGCGGCAGAATGAATCTAAAGCATCGCCAGTCCAGCGTCCAGATACCCGGCCATTGCGGCAGAATCCTATCATTTAGACTTGTTGCCTGACCTGCTGCGACTCGGAATTTGTCTGTCGCTTCAGCCTAACCCAAACATCCCTGTTTGCTCGTGTCTCGGCGAAGAGAATCTTACCGGTCCCGTCGACAATTGATCACCGATCACTTTCGCATCCTCAAGGCCTAGAATCTACTCACTGATCAATCAGCCCTTTGTCCCGGAATAACGTGTTGATCGAGAAACGCCCCCAGTCCAAGTGTCACCCAACGCAATCTAAACCAACTAGCCTGAACAGCCTCGATCCATCTAATCAACCACCCCAAATCTACAACTCATACTCTACATCTACCCTCGACTTTTACCAGCCTGACAATCAACAAACAACCCTCGACAAAACACCCCCCCGGAATAAGAAAAGCCAGTCGCAATGGAATCATCTACAAAACACTCAACATCAATCCCATCCTCCAACCCGCCCAGCGTCGAAGTCGCCTACAAACGCAAATGCATCGCCCTCAAGAAGCGCTTAAGTGAAATCGAGGCCGAAAATGAGCTGATGCGCACACGCAACCGTCGCGGCTGGCAGTACATCCAGAAGATGCGTCTCGAGTCGTGTATTCTACTCGAGCGACTGGCTAAAGTCACCGGCATGACGGAGGATGCCCAGGCAGGCGTGAACCCGGAGCTGCGGGCCCGCGCGGCGGCGATGATGTCCAATGCGGCCGTTCTGGATGGTCTGGCGGGTCAAAGTGGGAAGGAGGGGAGTGGTGCGCTTTATGAGGATGAGACAGAGGGGAGCTCGGATGAACAGCCGCCTACTGTAAGTTTTTCTCTTTCTCTTTCTCTCTCTCTCTGTCTTTTTTTTTTTTTTTTTTTTTTTTTTTTTTTTTTTTTTTTTTTTTTTTTTTT